>NW_027195379.1:0-42500 GCF_038502225.1 Cherax quadricarinatus
GTATGCCTACGGTCTTGGAAATTTTTTGGGAAATTTGTTGTACGTTTGAAATTTGAGTCTGTTATCAAGGTGGATTCCTAAGAATTTTCCCTCTTGAGTTTTGTGATAGGTGATCCGTTTATCATTGTTAAGAGGGACGTCTGTAGCTCTGTTACCAAAATAAATGAAGTAGGTTTTGTCAATGTTTAGAGTAAGTTTGTTAGTCCTCATCCAGGTAGATTTTTTTTTAAACACATTGGCCGATTCCCACCAAGGCAGGGTGGCCCGAAAAAAAACTTTCACCAGCCTTCACTCCATCACTGTCTTGCCAGAAGGGTGCTTTACACTACAGTTTTTAAACTGCAACAGTAACACCCCTCCTTCAGAGTGCAGGCACTGTACTTCCCATCTCCAGGACTCTAGTCCGGCCTGCCGGTTTCCCTGAATCCCTTCATAAATGTTACTTTGCTCACACTCCAACAGCACGTAAAGTATTAAAAACCATTTTTCACTCCTATCAAACACGCTCACGCATGCCCGCTGGAAGTCCAAGCTCCTCGCACACAAAACCTCCTTTACCCCCCCTCCCTCCAGCCTTTCCTAGGCCGACCCCTACCCCGCCTTCCTTCCACTAGACTGATACACTCTTGAAGTCATTCTGTTTCGCTCCATTCTCTACATGTCCAAACCACCTCGACAACCTTTCCTCAGCCCTCTGGACAACAGTTTTGGCAATCCCGCACCTCCACCTAACTTCCAAACTACGAATTCTCTGCATTATATTCACACCACACATTGCCCTCAGACATGACATCTCCACTGCCTCCAGCCTTCTTTTCCACTGCAACATTCATCACCCATGTTTCACACCCATATAAGAGCATTGGTAAAACTATACTCTCATACCTTCCCCTCTTTGCCTTCATGGACAAAGTTCTTTGTCTCCACAGACTCCTAAGTGCACTGCTCGCCCCTTTTCCCCTCGTCAATTCTATGATTCGCCTCATCTTTCATAGACCCATCCGCTGACACGTCCACTCCCAAATATCTGAATACATTCACCTCCTCCATACTCTCTCCCTCCAATCTGATATCCAATCTTTCATCACCTAATCTTTTTGTTATCCTCATAACCTTACTCTTTTCTGTATTCACTTTTAATTTTCTTCTTTTGCATACCCTACCAAATTCATCCACCAATCTCCAACTTCTCTTGAGAATCACCCAAGACCACAGTATCATCAGCAAATAGCAACTGTGACAACTCCCACTTTGTGTGATTCTTTATCTTTTAACTCCAGAGCTCTTGCCAAGACCCTTGCATTAACTTCTCTTACAACCCCATCTATAAATGTTAAACAACCATGGTGACATCACACATCCTTGTCTAAGGCCTACTTTCACTGGGAAATAATCTCCCTTTCCTACATACTCTAACTTGAGCCTCACTATCCTCATAAAAACTCTTCACTGCTTTCAGTAACCTACCTCCTATACCATACATCTGCAACATCTACCACATTACTTCCCTATCCACCCTGTCATACACCTTTTCCAAATCCATAAATACCACAAAACCCTCTTTAGCCTTATCTAAATGCTGTTCACTTGTTTCACTGTAAACACCTGGTCCATACCCCCCCCCCTACCATTCCTAAAGCCTCCTTGTTCATCTGCTATCCTATTCTCTGTCTTGCTCTTAATTCTTTCAATAATAACTCAACCATACACTTCACCAGGTGTACTCAACAGACTTATCCCCCTATAATTTTTGCACTCTTTTGTCCCCTTTGCCTTTACAAAGGAACTATGCATGCTTTGTCAATCCCTAGGTACCTTACCCTTGTCCACACATTTATTAAATAATAGCACCAACCACTCCAAAACTATATCCCCACCTGCTTTTAACATTTCTATCTTTATCCCATCAATCCCAGTTGCCTTACACCCTTTCATTTTACCTACTGCCTCACGAACTTCTCCCACATTCACAACTGGCTCTTCCTCACTCCTTCACGATGTTATTCCTCCTTGCCCTATACACGAAATCACAGCTTCCCTATCTTCATCAACATTTAACAATTCCTCAAAATATTCCCTCCATCTTCCCAGTACTTCTAACTCTCCATTTAATAACTCCTCTCCTATTTTTAACTGACAGATCCATTTGTTCTCTAGGCTTCCTTAACTTGTTAATCTCACTCCAAAACTTTTTCTTATTTTCAACAATTTTTTGATAACATCTCACCCACTCTCATTTGCACTTTTTACATTGCTTCACCACTCTTAACCTCTTTTTCTCCATATACTCTTCCCTCCCTGCATCACTAATACTTTGTAAAACTTCTCATTGCAGAGTCATTTGTTTGCACAGAACTGCTAAATGCCTCAAATGATGTAGTGGAAGTTTTAGCAGTAAAGGTCGAGAACCAAAACCTAGTCATTGTGGTAGTCTACAAGCCTCTGGATGCAACATCCCAGCAATTCCAGGAACAGCTGTTAAAAATTGACCACTGTCTGGAAAATCTTCCAGCTCCTGCACCCAACATCTTGCTCCTGGGGGATTTCAACTTAAGGCACCTAAAATGGAGGAATATAGCAAATAATATTGTTGCAGTAATAACACCAGGAGGCAGCTCTGATGAAAACTCACACTCACACGAGCTTTTAAATCTCTGCACAAAATTCAATTTAAACCAGCAAATAATAGAGCCTACTAGACTGGAGAATACACTAGACCTCATCTTCACTAACAATGATGATCTGATAAGAAATGTCACCATATCAAAAACAATATACTCAGATCACAACATAATTGAGGTTCAGACATGTATGCGTGGAGCCCCAGACCGACATAATGAGACTAGTCACGAGGGAGCATTCACCAAATTCAACTTCAATAACAAAAACATAAAGTGGGACCAAGTAAACCAAGTCCTAACCGATATAAGCTGGGAAGATATACTAAGCAACACAGACCCCAACTTATGCCTAGAACAGATTAACTTGGTGGCACTCGATGTATGCACAAGGCTTATTCCTCTAAGAAAAAGGAGTAGATGTAAAATAGAAAGAGACAGGCGCTCCCTTTACAGGCGACGGAAAAGAATAACAGAGCGGCTAAAAGAGGTCAATATATCTGAAATGCGTAGGGAGACACTGGTCAGAGAAATAGCAAGCATCGAACTTAAGCTAAAGGAATCTTATAGGAGTCAGGAATCGCGGGAAGAACTAAAAGCCATAAATGAAATCGAAAGAAACCCAAAGTATTTCTTCTCCTATGCCAAATCAAAGTCGAGAACAACGTCCAGTATTGGGCCCCTACTTAAACAAGATGGGTCCTACACAGATGACAGCAAGGAAATGAGTGAGCTACTCAAGTCCCAATATGACTCAGTTTTTAGCAAGCCGCTAACCAGACTGAGAGTCGAAGATCAAAATGAATTTTTTATGAGAGAGCCACAAAATTTGGTTAACACAAGCCTATCCGATGTTATCCTGACGCCAAATGACTTCGAACAGGCGATAAATGACATGCCCATGCACTCTGCCCCAGGGCCAGACTCATGGAACTCAGTGTTCATCAAGAACTGCAAGAAGCCCCTATCACGAGCCTTTTCCATCCTATGGAGAGGGAGCATGGACACGGGGGTCGTCCCACAGTTTCTAAAAACAACAGACATAGCCCCACTCCACAAAGGGGGCAGAAAAGCAACAGCAAAGAACTACAGACCGATAGCACTAACATCCCATATAAAAATCTTTGAAAGGGTCCTAAGGAGCAAGATCACCACCCATCTAGAAACCCATCAGTTACACAACCCAGGGCAACATGGGTTTAGAACAGGTCGCTCCTGTCTGTCTCAACTATTGGATCACTACGACAAGGTCCTAAATGCACTAGAAGATGCCTAGAAGAAAAAGAATGCAGATGTAATATATACAGACTTTGCAAAAGCCTTCGACAAGTGTGACCATGGCGTAATAGCGCACAAAATGCGTGCTAAAGGAATAACAGGAAAAGTCGGTCGATGGATCTATAATTTCCTCACTAACAGAACACAGAGAGTAGTCGTCAACAGAGTAAAGTCCGAGGCAGCTACGGTGAAAAGCGCTGTTCCACAAGGCACAGTACTCGCTCCCATCTTGTTCCTCATCCTCATATCCGACATAGACAAGGATGTCAGCCACAGCACCGTGTCTTCCTTTGCAGATGACACCCGAATCTGCATGACAGTGTCTTCCATTGCAGACACTGCAAGGCTCCAGGCGGACATCAACCGAATCTTTCAGTGGGCTGCAGAAAACAATATGAAGTTCAACGATGAGAAATTTCAATTGCTCAGATATGGTAAACATGAGGAAATTAAATCTTCATCAGAGTACAAAACAAATTCTTTCCACAAAATAGAGCGAAACACCAACGTCAAAGACCTGGGAGTGATCATGTCGGAGGATCTCACCTTTAAGGACCATAACATTGTATCAATCGCATCTGCTAGAAAAATGACAGGATGGATAATAACCTTCAAAACTAGGGAGGCCAAGCCCATGATGACACTCTTCAGGTCACTTGTTCTATCTAGGCTGGAATATTGCTGCACACTAACAGCACCTTTCAAGGCAGGTGAAATTGCTGACCTAGAAAATGTACAGAGAACCTTCATGGCACGCATAACGGAGATAAAACACCTCAATTACTGGGAGCGCTTGAGGTTCCTAAAACTGTATTCCCTGGAACGCAGGCGGGAGAGATACATGATTATATACACCTGGAAAATCCTAGAGGGACTAGTACCGAACTTGCACACGAAAATCACTCGCTACGAAAGCAAAAGACTTGGCAGATGATGCAACATCCCCCCAATGAAAAGCAGGGGTGTCACTAGCACGTTAAGAGACCATACAATAAGTGTCAGGGGCCCCGAGACTGTTCAACTGCCTCCCAGCATACATAAGGGGGATTACCAACAGACCCCTGGCAGTCTTCAAGCTGGCACTGGACAAGCACCTAAAGTCTGTTCCTGACCAGCCGGGCTGTGGCTCGTACGTTGGTTTGCGTGCAGCCAGCAGCAACAGCCTGGTTGATCAGGCTCTGATCCACCAGGAGGCCTGGTCACAGACCGGGCCACGGGGGCGTTGACCCCCGGAACTCTCTCCCGGTAACTCCAGGTAATATGCTAACTTTTTCTCCCTTACTACTCTTTACATCATTCCACCAATCGCTCCTCTTCCCTCCCGCACCCACTTTCCTGTAACCACAAACTTCTGCTGAACACACTAACACTACATTTTTAAACCTACCCCATACCTCTTCGACCCCATTGCCTATGCTCTCATACCCCATCTATCATCCAAGAGCTGTTTATATCTTACCCTAACTGCCTCCTCTTATTTTCTGTAATTCGGTATTTACAGTATTGGCTAGCGTGAATGGGCTCGGGTGAGAGAAGACATGTGTAGTGTCATCTGCAAATAGTGGGTTTGAGTAGTTGGGTTGCATTTGGTAGGTCATTTATGTATGAGAGAGAAGAGGGCCTAGGTCACTGCCCTGTGGGACTCCCACTGTAAGTGGCTGTGCAGAAGAGTTTGCCCCATTTGTGTACACATATTGGCTTCTGTTGCCGAGGTAAGACTTTAGGTAGTTAAGGGAGTGCCCTCTTATACCATTGTGCGACAATTTTATATGGAGCAAGTCATGGTCAACTGTATCAAAAGCTTCACGCAAGTCAATGAAGATCCTCAGTGGGACTTCTTTTTTTCTCTATTGCAGTGTATGTGTTCTAGCATGTGTATAGTAGCATCATTAGTATTTTTATTAGGCCTGAACTCAAATAGACAGGGGTTGAGTATGTTGTGGGAGATGAGGTAGGAATAGAATCGCTTATGAATTAATTTTTCGAAGATTTTAGAGGGTGTAAGTTGGATATTGGTTAACAGTTATTCAAGTCTGTTTGGTCTCCTCCTTTATGGATTGGGGTAACCCTTGCTATTTTGAGAACTGTAGGGAAGGTAGAGGATTCTCTGAATTTGTTAGTGTTGCAATGATTGGTGATAGCACTTGTGACGCTTTTTTGTGTATATAGGGTGGTAAGATATTTAAATCTCCTGTCTTGTTTTTTTTTAGTGTTGATAATAAGGGAGACTTCAGTAGGGTTAGTCGGAGCTAGGAACGGTGTGTTCGGGTAGTTGCCAGTGAGGTAGTCATTGGGTGGGGTATCTGAGCTTGGGATTTTATTGGCAAGGTTTTTTCCTATAGTGGAGGAGAAATTGAGTCTGCTGTTTCAGTTGGTGGGAGTTGGGGTTCATCTGGTTTTGTTAATTCAATTTCATTATTTTATCTTTTTTGTTCCTTGAATTTCTGATAGGGTTTTCCAGGTCTTTTTTATATCACTTCTTAAGTTGGATAATCTGTTCTCATAATACAATTTTTTAGCCCTTCTTATCAGGCTGGTTAAGATTAACGAGTAACGTCTTGTTTGGCCTCTGGTTATGTGACCCATTCTGTACAGTTTTTCATATAGGTGCTTTGTATTTATGGATCTGAGAATGCTGGGTGTTAGCCAGGGACTGTTCAGTCTCTTAGCTATCATCTGTTTAGTTTTTTCGGGCAGTGCTTGTTAGAGGTATTTGGTCTTTTTTAGAAAATTATTAATACATTCGTCAATATCTGTATAGATTTCTAGCTCAGTGTGCCAGTCAATGTTTGTCATTGTTGCTGTGAAGTTATTAATGGCTGCCTCATTGTGAAGTCTGAAAGTGACTTTAGTAGTGTCTTGGGGTAATTTGCCAAGATTTATGAGGAAGGTAGGGTAGTGATCTGTGGTATCTGTGATTATGCCTGATTTTAAAGGGGATATGGTGTTGGTTCAGATGTGGTCTAGTAGGGAAATGCTAGTCTCTAACTCTTGTAGGTTTTGTTACTGCTAATAGCAACATGCAGTTACTCAGCGTTTGTGAATTCAGTAACTTGTGGGTCGTGGGCTTTAAGGAGATTTATACTGAAGCCACCTGAGTAGTAAGTGATCTTTGTTCGTGCGTGCATCAGTTATCATGCTTCCTAGGCTTTCATTAAAACGGTTAATGTTTGACTGTGGTACTCTTTAGAAGTTTATCACTGAGGTTTTTGTAGCTATTTGGATTTGAATTTAGCTATTATTAATCCTAATTAAACATTAATCTCTAATCGTTATTAATCATTAATCTCAAATCATTAATTATAATTAATCTTGAATAAAGGTAAATTTATAAATTATACTGAAGAGAACAAGGTTGAGGGTATGAATGAGCCGAGTGACTACTTTGCTAGTTTGCCTTCCATTCTATCGATTGAGCACAAGAAACTCTCTTCAAATATTTTGACTATCCTGTAAAGTGCACAAAATTCGGTAATTTGGCCATTTTCATACAAAATTAAAAAAAAAATTAAAAATAGTCCATAAAATAAAATAAAAAAAAAAATAGACATTTCTGGAATTGAAAACTTTTCCTCTGTTCAATAATCTTGTCCCCAGGCCTCTCCTATATTTCACTTGCATTCCATTTTGATTTCCTAATCATAAAAACCACTTCTCTATTCACTCTGATCTAATGAGGTCAGATGCTGAATCCCCTAAAATTCAAAACCACCTATACAATCTCCCTTCATCCCTTCTTTGAATGACTCCTACTCCTTTTCACCTCCAGGACTAGTCTGGCTAACCAGTTTCCTTAAATCCCTTCATAAGTGTTACCTTGTTGACACTCGAACAGCATGTCAAATCATAAACTACTTTCCTCCACTCATATGCAACACGCTCAAACAAACTTGTTGGATGTTAAAGCACCCTAGGACTCGAAACCTCCTTTACCTTCTCCCTCCAACATTTCCTAGAATAACCCCAACCCCTCCTTCCCTCCACCCCCAGATTTATATAGCCTCCTAGTCCTTCTATTTTTCTCCATCTTTAAGTGCTCAAACCACTTTAACAACACCTTAACTCTGAATAATACTTTTGATAACCCTATGCCTACTCTCCAAACTCTAAGCTTGACACCACACATTACCCTCAAACATGATATTTCTACTGCCTCCAACCATCTCCTCACTGTAACATTCAAAACCCGTGCTTTACACCCATACAACAGTTGCTACTACTATACTCTGGTACATTTTCCACTTAGCTTCCTTGGATAGTTTTGTCATTTTGTTCCAGGCTCTCTAAATGTCCGAACTACTACTACAATCCCTCCTCTCCACTCTGGATAATACTTTGAGAAACCCTGCATCTTCTAATCTGCAAGCTATGGATTTTCCACATTATATTCACACATGTTGCTTTCAGACACTACTTCTCTACTGTATCCAGCCTTCTTGTTGCAATATTCATCACCCAAGCTTCACACTCATATAAGAGTGTTGCTGCCACTATACCCATGTACATTGCTCTTTACTTCCATGATTAACGTTCTTTGTCTCCACAAACTCCTCAGTGGTCCACTAGTCTTTCTTCCCTCGTAAATTCTGATTCGCCTCATCTTTCATACACATCTGCTGACAAGTCAATTCCCAAATATGACTACATTCACTTCCTCCATACTCCCTCCCTCCATTCTGATATCCAATCTGATTATCTAAATTTTTTATCCTCATTACCTTACCCTTTCCTTTGTTCACTTTCAATTTTTTTTTTCTTTTACATACCCTTCCAAACTTTCACCAACCTCTACAACTTCTCAGAATCTCTCAAAAGCAACTAACTTCTCTCACTTTTAGATTTTCTCTTAATCCCACACCTCTTGCCAACACCCGAGCATTCACTTCTTTGACAACCCTCATCTATAAATATATTGAACACCCATGGTGGCATCATGCATCAGTCTAAGGCCTACAATTTACTTGGAAGTAATCTCCCTGTCCTCTACATACTCTAACATGAGCCTCACTATCCTCATAAACTCGTAACTGCTTTCAGTATCCTACTGCCTATTCCATACATTTGTAACAAATGCCACATTTCTTCCCTGTTCACCCTATCGTATGCCTTTTAAAAATTCATCAATGGTGTTCATCTAGATGCTTCACTGTAAACACTGTCTACACCCCCCCCTCCCCATCTTGAAGCTTCCTTGTTCGTTAGTGATCCTGCTCTTTTAAATTCTTTAAGTAATAACTATACCATACACTTTGCTTGGTATAGTCAATAGGCTTATTTCCCTATAATTTTTGAACACTTGGCTTCTTTGCCTTGTACAAAGGAACTATGCATGCACTCTTATAATCTCTAGGTACCTTTCCCTCATTCATGCAGGTATTGAATAAAAGCTCCCACCATTCCAGAACTAGATCCCCACCTGCTTTTAATATTTGTCTTTATCCCATCAATCCCAGCTGTTTTACATTTTTAGTACTGTACAGTAAATTTTCTGTCTAGATTTCTGAATGGTATTCATGTTTTCAAACTTAGCATGTGTTGATGTTAATCTGTGTAGTTCACAGAATGTTTGGGGAACTCTCATTTCTTTTCTCTATTTCTGTTATTTTGAGTTATCTTTTCCCCCTTGCTCAAATTTTATCCCAGTTCCTTAGATGCTGTATGACCCTATAAGTTTAGCCCCCTTTTTTTTTTTTTTTTTTTTTTTTAACACTGGCTGTATACCACCAAGGCAGGGTGACTTAAAAAGAAAGTTTTTCTTATCAAAGTTAGTTGTTTATGCAGATGGGGTTGCTAGTTTCTTGCTCCTAACATTTTAGTCGCCTCTTACGACACGCATGGCTTATGGAGGAAGAATTCTGTTCCATTTCCCATAAATATTCAGTAGTAATAGTAATTCTGTGACTTAGCTGTGTACTAATTCCTTAACCTTTCATTTCCTTCATTACCTCTTTCCTTTTTCTTTGTTCTTTTATGATTTTTTCCATTCTATTTTTTTTCTTTCCACACACCCAGGTACACCAGAATAGCCAAAATAACATCTTCGACCTTTCAGGGTCGATACCCCTGACCCTTGACTCCCTCTCAGGGTCGAAAAATTTAAAAATATTTTTTAATTATGAAATAAGAATCTTTTTCTAGTTATAATGACACCAAAAGTATGAAATTTGATGGAAAACTTAGGGAATTATGCTCTCACGAAGTTAGCGGTCTTGACGATATTTACACATTGTTGATTTCGCCTACTTTGAGCCCTCTTTTCAGCCAATTCCAATGTTTGTCTGCTAAAATCATAGCTATTTTGCTAGAATTCCACTTGTTCTATCGATTGAGTACAAGAAACCACCCACTTGCAGATTTCAAATACCCAATAAAGTGGTCAGACATTGGCAGTTTGGCCAATTTCACACACATTTCTACAGATGTCAGTTTCAAAACAGTCCAGACTAAACAAGATAGACATTCCTGGTACTAAAATAACATTTTATCTGTTCATTAGTCATGTCTCCAGGCTCCTCTTACATTCCTTGCTTTTCATTTTGAATTTCTCCATATTTATTATGTATACTACTGCATCATTGTAAAAATGGTATAAATAATATCAGCGCACTTGTGCAAGAATATTAGACTTGCCAGTTGATGTGTATTCGACACATGGCATGATTTGTTTACTATTGAACATTGGCAAAAATCAAACATTTTCGCTACTTTGCACTCAATTTCAAGGTACTTGCCATCGTGAAACCAATCAAAATTATCTCTGTAATATATCTTCTATTCTATCAAATGAGACAAAGAAAACAAGAATACAATCATAAATAATACAGAAATAGACTGCAAATTAGTTTTACACCAACAGGTTTTTTTTTTTCTCATTTTGCACTGTGTGCTGCAGGATTTTTTTTAAACTGCACACACACACTGACTATGCAGACCCATTCTTTCACATGATGGCCTACCAGCCTTTTTCCCTCTTGATTTGAAGGTGCTAGAATATATGTATCTAGTACGTCACCAACACTTGTGCGAAGACGTACTAATACATCAAAAACTCTGAAAGGGTTAAATATTTCCATTTTTACCAAATTCGTGAAGTTTTATTTATCTCTTACATTCCAAACAGCCAGATGGATCTGCACTTGTTTTCAAACACCTGGGCAGGTAGTGTAAGGCCCCCTTCAGTTCTGAGTTAGCTTTGGCCATTATACTATTTCTCCTTCCTCAAATTAGTTTTGACATGGTGCCAAGGAGCTGCCACTTTTTTTTTTTTTTTAATTTTATTTTTTTTTTCAGGTAAAGGAAAAAAAAAATTAAAGGGAAAGCTTCAAGATTGTCAGAAAAAGTATGATTTGCAGGAAGAGAATGCAGGAAAAGATCCTTATTGAAGAACAGGTGAGACATTGTGAACTATTTAATGCTTAATACTATGTTGATACAGTGGACCCTCAGCTTTCAGGTTTAATCCATTCCAAAGACCGGCAAAATGGAAATCAACGAAAACTGAAACCATTTTCCCCATAAGAAATAGTTGAACAGTTTCGAATGCATAGACTATCGAATGCTTCAAATTTCAAACACTTTTCGAACCGATTTTGTCTCGAGTATCAAACTTATCCCGTTTTTGATCCCCGTACCAAACCTGTCTGCCTGCCCATGTCCCCAAGCTGGCATCGTGAGCCAGTCTTGCTTGCTTTGTTCATGCTTGAGTGAACACTAACCTGCGTGCTCGTGCAAACATTTCGCTATTAATTCATTGTTTGGTGCTTGTTTATTAAGTATGACTGTGAAATAGACTACAATGGGCCCAAAGAAACTTGCTAGTGGCAGCCCTTTGGTAAAAGTGAGAAACACGTTAGAAGTGAAGGACGAGATAGTACAAAAATGCGAGTGGCGTACATGTAGGGAAGCTTGCCAGGCTATACGGCGAAAGCAAAACAATCCCTTCTATCCTGGTGAAGGGAAAAGTCAAGGAAGCTGATGTTGCAAAAGGTGTTGACATGTTAACCAAAAATGGATCACAGTCAGAGGTTGAGATGTTGGTGGTGTGGATCAACAATAAAAAGATAGCGGGTGATAGTTGTGATGAATGGGTGATAGTGTTTTGGAGTCTTGTTTGTGAAAAGGCAAGGTAGTTGCATGCTGATCTTGTAAAGAAAATGTCTGGAACCATGCTAATGTTCGTGAATGCAAGGCCAGCAAAGGCTGTTTTAACAGATTTAGCCCTTTGACTGTCGCAAGCCCATTCCTGAAACTCCACGACTACGGTGCTCTTCGCACCTACTCCAAGGTTTAGGGACTGATTACCTCATCTTCTGTAGTCCTACTGTCTTCAAGTTATGTCCTGGAATTTGTATTGATAAAGCCACTGGATGGCAAAATGTCTACAATAAAGATACCCAGATGTTGCACATGTATTAATTTCATCTTGTCGGTATTATATACCATTCTTGCACAGATTTGACAGGTGTTCTCCAAGTCCATTATAATCGGCAGAACGAAAATCGGGGATTTTTACCGTATTATCATTATTCTTGTATTCCCAGTTAATGCTAAAAGTGATGGATTTGTGATCACTTGCACCAAGCTCTTCAGTGATCTCCAGGTTATTTGTTTCCTTATTTTAACAAGACTAGGTTGAGTAAATTATTACCCCTGGTAGGCTCTGTTACACACTGCTTCAGAAAACAGTCCTGAACTGTTTCCATAGTCACTGGACTCCATATTACCAACATTTTAGCTTCAGTAACCCTACTAGGCAGACTGTTCCACTCGTCAACTACCCTATTTCCAAACCAATACTTTCCTATATCCTTCCGAAATCTAAACTTATCTAATTTGAATCCATTATTGTGGGTTCTTGAAGGGATATCCTCAAAACCTTGTTTACATCCCCTTTGTTAATACCTATCTTCCACTTATACACTTCGATCATGTCTCTCCTCATTCTTAGTCTTACAAGTGAATGTAGTTTGTCTTCAATCATTCTTCGTACGGAAGATTTCTAATGCTATGTATTAATTTGGTCATTCTACGCTGGATGTTTCCTACAGAATTTGTCCATTCTGTAATATGGAGACCAAAACTGAGCTGTGTAATCTAAGTGAGGCCTTACTAATGATGTATAAAGTTTTAAAATAACCTCTGGACTTCTGTTGCTTACACTTCTAGATATAAATCCCAGTAATGTTTGCTTTATGTACGTTTAGGCACTGCTGTCTTGGTTTAAGGTTGCTGCTTACCATAACCCCCAAATCCTTTTCACAATCTGTATGGCTAAGTTCTACATTATTTAACTGATAAGTACTAGGGTTATGGACACTCTCGAGCTTCAGAACCTTGCATTTATCTACACTGAACTGAATCTGCCACTTTTCTGACCATGACTTGAGTTTGTCTAAATCCTCCTGAAGTTCTGTGACGTCTTTGTTGGAAGCAATTATCCTACCTATCTGTGTCATCGGCAAATTTGCTCATATCATTAGCAATTCCCTCAGTCATTCATATATATATATATATAATGAATTATAAACAACGGGCCTAAGATTGATCCCTGTGGAATGCCACTTGTTCATATCAAAATATAGCCTTGCGGTTCGTATTTGCCTCGTGATTCATCTGTCGTATGAAACGCGTCCATGCGGCCGGGAGCAGCTGGACATACACAGGCTCCCACACAGCATTCAGGAGTGGAAATATAAACACATGCAGTATGTGATCCTTTGACAACGTTTTGCCCACACAATGGGCTTTTTCAAGTTGCAAACAATCTACCTGGGCTGGAAGGTACGCGAGTATTTATAGTCAGGTTCAGAATGCTGGGTCAGGTGGAGAATGCTACATGTGATGATCTACCGAGTGGGGTTAGTCTAAAATCTTGGGTAGCTTGGAAGGGAGATTGGATAAGTATGCGAGTAGACCTTCTGCAGTGTTCCTCCATTCCTATGTTCTTGTGTGGGATAGCAATGAAGTTTCTTGGCAAGTGGTTCAGCTATGTTATAGAAACCATTGTTCTGGTTGAAGTTATTGGATGTAGAGATAAACAATGATTCCAGGATTCTTCGGTATTGAGCCAACTCTTGGATGTCACTACTGCCCGGCTCCGGCTGGGTTACAAGTATCTTTGGCAGGTTAAATTGCCACCACCAGATGTAGACCAAACGAAATGTAAACTTTGCCAGATGGACTATTGTCATGCCTTGCATCATTATGTACTGGAGTGGGATCAAATTAGTGAATTTAGAGAACTCGCTCAGAAATGTTCAAGAAATGGCAAAGTATTTTATCCACAGTGGTATATTACAGACCATTCTGGAGAAATACCCTGACTTTGCTAGCTGTACATAAAGCATTACCACGCATGTAGGGGTGTGCGTGCTTGTGTGTATGCATACATTTGTACGCTCGTGTGCATGTCTGTGCGTGCACCCTTGTGTGTGCGCACGCACGCTCGTGTGGGTGTATGACCTGCCTAATTTGTATTTATAACTCATTACAAAAGTGGGTCATAATAAGCGTGTATTCACCTGGAGAAGAGAGGAATGTAGAGGGAAGAGAGATTTTGGGAGATGTTAAGTGAATGTATAGGAACCTTTGAACCAAGTGAGAGAGTAATTGTGGTAGGGGACCTGAATGCTAAAGTAGGAGAAACTTTTAGAGGGTGTGGTAGGTAAGTTTGGGGTGCCAGGTGTAAATGATAATGGGAGCCCTTTGATTGAACTTTGTATAGAAAGGGGTTTAGTTATAGGTAATACATATTTTAAGAAAGGATAAATAAGCATACAAGATATGATGTAGGGCGAAATGACTGTAATTTGTTGGATTATGTATTGGTAGATAAGACTGTTGAGTAGACTTCAGGATGTACATGTTTATAGAGGGGCCACAGATAGATCACTTTTTAGTTGTAGCTACACTGAGAGTAAAAGGTAGATGGGATACAAGGAGAATAGAAGCATCAGGGAAGAGAGAGGTGAAGGTTTATAAACTAAAATAGGAGGCAGTTAGGGCAAGATGTAAACGGCTATTGGAGGATAGATGGGCTAACGAGAGCATAGGTAATGGGGTCGAAGAGGTATGGGGTAGGTTTAAAAATGTAGTGTTAGAAATACCAAAAACAGCACTGGTCCTAGGACTGACCCCTGTGGGACCCTGCTGGTCACAGGTGCCCACTCTTGACACCTCGCCACGTACCATGACTCGCTGTTGTTTCCTGACAAGTATTCCCTGATCCATTGTAGTGCCCTCCCTGTTATCCCTGCTTGGTCCTCCAGTTTTTGCACTAATCTCTTGTGTGGAACCGTGTCAAATGCCTTCTTGCAGTCCAAGAATATGTAGTCCACCCACCCCCCTCTTGTCTTACTGCTGTCACCATGTCATAGAACTCCTGTCTGTGTGTGTGTGTGTCTGTGTGTGTGTGTGTGTCTGTGTGTGTGTGTGTGTCTGTGTGTGTGTGTGTCTGTGTGTGTGTGTGTCTGTGTGTGTGTGTGTCTGTGTGTGTGTGTCTGTGTGTGTGTGTCTGTGTGTGTGTGTCTGTGTGTGTGTGTCTGTGTGTGTGTGTCTGTGTCTGTGTGTCTGTGTCTGTGTGTCTGTGTCTGTGTGTCTGTGTCTGTGTCTGTGTCTGTGTGTCTGTGTGTGTGTGTGTCTGTGTGTCTGTGTCTGTGTGTGTCTGTGTGTCTGTGTGTCTGTGTGTGTCTGTGTGTGTGTGTCTGTCTGTGTCTGTGTGTGTGTGTGTGTGTGTGTGTGTGTGTGTGTGTCTGTGTGTGTGTGTGTGTGTGTCTGTGTGTGTGTGTGTGTGTGTGTGTCTGTGTGTGTGTGTGTGTGTGTGTGTGTGTGTGTGTGTGTGTGTGTGTGTGTGTGTGTGTGTGTGTGTGTGTGTGTGTGTGTGTGTCTGTGTGTGTGTGTGTGTGTGTGTGTCTGTGTGTGTGTGTGTGTGTGTGTGTGTCTGTGTGTGTGTGTCTGTGTGTGTGTGTCTGTGTGTGTGTGTCTGTGTGTGTGTGTGTGTGTGTGTGTGTGTGTGTGTGTCTGTGTGTGTCTGTGTGTGTGTGTGTGTGTGTGTGTGTGTGTGTGTGTGTCTGTGTGTGTGTGTGTGTGTGTGTGTGTGTGTGTGTGTGTGTGTGTGTGTGTGTGTGTGTACTCACCTAATTGTACTCACCTAATTGTGGTTGCAGGGGTCGAGACTCAGCTCCTGGCCCCGCCTCTTCACTGATCGCTACTGGATCCTCTCTCTCTCTGCTTCCTGAGCTTTGTCATACCTCTTCTTAAAACTATGTATGGTTCCTGCCTCCACTACTTCACTTGCTAGGCTATTCCACTTGCTGACAACTCTATGACTGAAGAAATACTTCCTAACGTCCCTGTGACTCGTCTGAGTCTTCAGCTTCCAGTTGTGACCCCTTGTCCCTGTGTCCCCTCTCTGGAACATCCTATCTCTGTCCACCTTGTCTATTCCCCGCAGTATCTTGTATGTCGTTATCATGTCTCCCCTGACCCTTCTGTCCTCCAATGTCGTCAGTCCGATTTCCCTTAACCTTTCCTCGTACGACATTCCCTTGAGCTCTGGGACTAGCCTTGTTGCAAACCTTTGTACTTTCTCTAACTTCTTGACGTGCTTGACCAGGTGTGGGTTCCAGACTGGTGCTGCATACTCCAGTATGGGCCTAACATACACAGTGTACAGTGTCTTGAACGATTCCTTATTAAGGTATCGGAACGCTATTCTCAGGTTTGCCAGGCGCCCGTATGCTGCAGCGGTTATTTGGTTGATGTGTGCCTCCGGTGATGTGCTCGGTGTTATGGTCACCCCAAGGTCTTTCTCCCTGAGTGAGGTCTGTAGTCTTTGTCCACCTAGCCTATACTCTGTCTGCGGTCTTCTTTGCCCCTCCCCAATCTTCATGACTTTGCATTTGGCTGGATTGAATTCGAGAAGCCAGTTGCTGGACCACATGTCCAGCCTGTCCAGGTCTCTTTGCAGTCCTGCCTCATCCTCGTCCAATTTAATTCTTCTCATCAACTTCACGTCATCTGCGAACAGGGACACTTCAGAGTCTATTCCTTCCATCATGTCGTTCACATATATCAAAAATAGCACTGGTCCTAGAACTGACCCCTGTGGGACCCCGCTCGTAACAGGCGCCCACTGTGATACCTCTTCACGTACCATGACTCGTTGCTGCCTCCCTGTCAGGTATTCCCTTATCCATTGCAGTGCCCTCCCTTTTACGTGCGCCTGATCCTCCAGCTTCTGCACTAATCTCTTGTGGGGAACTGTGTCAAAGGCCTTCCTGCAGTCTAGGAAAACGCAATCTACCCACCCCTCTCTCTCGTGTCTTACTTCTGTTACCTTGTCATAAAACTCCAGGAGGTTTGTGATACAAGATTTGCCTTCCATGAACCCATGCTGGTTTTCATTTATAATCTTGTTCCTTTCCAGGTGTTCGACCACTCTCCTCCTGATAATCTTCTCCATGACTTTGCACACAATACATGTCAGAGACACAGGTCTGTAGTTTAGTGCCTCGTTTCTGTTTCCTTTCTTAAATATGGGGACTACATTAGCTGTCTTCCATTTCTCAGGTAGTTGCCCAGTTTCAAGGGATGTGTTGAAGATTGTGGTTAGAGGCACGCACAGCATCTCTGCTCCTTCTCTAAGGACCCATGGGGAGATGTTGTCCGGTCCCATCGCCTTTGAGGTGTCAAGGTCACTTAAGAGCTTCTTCACCTCCTCCTCAGTTGTTCGTATGTCATCCAACACTTGTTGGTATATTCCCTCTTGATGTTCCCTTCTGTGCTGTCTTCCCACAGCCCTTCCTGTCTCTACTGTAAAAACTTCCTTAAATCTCCTGTTCAGCTCCTCACATACCTCCTGATCATTTCTTGTGAGTTCTCCACCTTCTGTCCTTAATCTGATCACCTGGTCTTTGACTGTTGTCTTCCTCCTGATGTGGCTATACAACAGTTTCGGGTCAGTCTTGATTCTCGATGCTATGTCATTTTCATACTGTCGCTGGGCCTCCCTCCTTACCTGTGCGTACTCATTCCTGGCTCTGCGACTGATCTCCCTATTTTCGTGTGTTCTCTGCCTTCTGTACTTTTTCCATTCTCTATTGCATTTTGTTTTTGCCTCCTTACAACGTCGGGTAAACCAGGGGCTCGTTCTGGTCTTCCCGTTGTTACTGTTGCCCTTGGGAATAAACCTTTCCACTGCCTCCTTGCATTTTGTTGCTACATATTCCATCATTTCATTTACTGGCTTTCCTGCCAGTTCTCTGTCCCACTGGACCTCCCGCAGGAAGTTCTTCAACCCTATGTAGTCCCCTCTTTTATAGTCAGGCTTTTCCCATTCAACTCCTGTTATTCTCTCCACTTGCAGCTCTACTATGTATTCAAAGCACAGAACCACGTGGTCGCTAGCTCCTAGGGGACTCTCATACTTGATGTCCTCAATATCTGAGCTGCCCAGGGTGAACACAAGGTCCAATCTTGCTGGTTCATCCTCCCCTCTCACTCTGGTAGTGTCCTTAACATGTTGGTGCATGAGGTTTTCCAGCACCACGTCCAACATCCTGGCTCTCCATGTTTCGGGACCCCCATGTGGCTCCAGGTTTTCCCAGTCAATCTCCCTGTGGTTGAAATCCCCCATAACCAGCAACTTTGCTCTGCTGGAGTGAGCTCTTCTTGCCACCTCAGCAAGTGTGTCCACCATTGCTCTGTTGCTCTCTTCATATTCCTCTCTTGGCCTCCTGCAGTTCTGTGGTGGATTATACATCACTGCAATGACCACTTTGTGTTCCCCAGACTGAAGTGTACCTGCTATGTAGTCTCTTTCTCCCGTCTCATCTATTCCTTCCATTTTCTCGAATTTCCATCTGTTTTTTACGAGCAGAGCAACCCCACCTCCCCCCCTGCCCCTTCTATCTTTCCTCATGATCTGGTATCCTGGTGGGAAGATTGCATCTGTTATTGTCTCCATGAGTTTTGTTTCTGTAACTGCTATGATGTCTGGGGACTTCTCATTGATTCTTTCTTGCCATTCCTCATGTTTATTCGTTAATCCATCTGCATTTGTGTACCAAACCTTCAACTTCTGTTCTAATACTGTAACTGTGGTGCGGGGGGTGGAAACAGAGGGATCGGTGTGTGATGGTTGGTTTGGATTGTTCAGTTGCCTTGGGGGTGTCGTGGCTGGAGTCCTTCTGCAGGTGTTTCTGGGGGGTGCACTTGTCCTTCCATTTGATCCTGGATTATTCTGCTCTCCTTTTTCATTTCCTCCCATTTCTCCTTTCGTTTTTGAACTCTTTCATTGTCTTCCTTTCGTCCTGTGTTCTGTCTCGATCGAGGTACACACTCCGGAACTCCTGCTTGCCTCTCAACCGTGCTTTCTCCTGCAGGATCATGGCTCGGGTTGATTCTGCCTTGAAAATTACTTTGAGAGGCCGATTCCTTTTCTTTGTGAACCACCCAATTCTCCGAAAATTTGCCACCTGGGTCATGTCCCCCTCACCTATCACCTTCATGATATCTTCAATCGCTTTTTTCTCCTCCTGCTTTCTTTCATCATAAGTTTCCCCTTTAGCTTCGTCTAGCCCATAGACAAACACGGATCTTTCCCTTTCCACCTCCCACTGTGACTCCCATTGCATCCTCTGATGTGTTTTAGTTCCTTCCCGTGGAGTGTTCCTTCCTTCAGTCCCTTCCCTAGTTATTGCCCCTATGCTTCTTGGTTTATCCTTCCTGCTCACCTGCTCCTGGCCCCCACAGGTATCTGGTAAGGTCCTTGCACATGTCCTAGTTCCTTCAATGTCTTCCAACCTCTCATTCTGTCCTAGTGTGCTCCCTGTCTTTGTTTTGGCCCCATGTGGGTTTGACAGGACCTCTGCATACAGTTTAGTTTCCATGCTTCCTTCAGACCTGTTGTCTGTGTTTGATGTAGCCATTGCCGATGCTACTTCTGTGATATCTTTGTCTCTGTGCTGTTTCAGATGTCTCAGCTCCTCTTCTAATCTCTCTATCTTGATTTCTGCTGCTGTGGCCTGTTGCTTCCACCTTCTGCATTCTGCTGCTAACCTCTCTTCCATCTTCCTTTCCAGCTCATCTAGTCTCCTTCCCCAGTCTTCCTCCCTTTTTTTGAGCTCTACATCCCATTCCTCCCTCCCAGATTCGTCCTTGGAGCCCCTTGTCCTCATCCTGGTTAGGGGGAGGGGAATAGATGGTTAGGAGAGGGGATGGATGGTTGTGGGGGAGGGGGAGGATGGTTATTGGAGGGGTAGAGATAGTTGGGGGAGGGGGTTAGATGGTTTGAGGGAGAGAGGGGATGAATGGTTATGGGGGAGGGGGAGGATGGTTATTGGAGGGAGGGATGTAGTTGGGGGGGTTAGACGGTTTGGGGAGGGGTTAGGTGGTTTGGGGGAGGCCTAGGTGGCTAAGGTGAGGTGGTTAGGGATGGGGGAGAGGTGGTTAGGGGAGGGGGGAGTACGTGTTTGTGTCAAGTGGTGGAGGGTGTGTCTTTGTGTGTGTGTGTCTTTGTGTGTGTGTGTCTTTGTGTGTGTGTGTCTTTGTGTGTGTGTGTGTCTTTGTGTGTGTGTGTGTGTGTGTGTGTGTGTGTGTGTGTGTGTGTGTGTGTGTGTGTGTGTGTGTGTGTGTGTGTGTGTGTGTGTGTGTGTGTGTGTGTGTGTGTGTGTGTGTGTGTGTGTGTGTGTGTGTCTGTGTGTGTGTGTGTGTGTGTGTGTGTGTGTGTCTGTGTGTGTGTCTGTGTGTGTCTGTGTGTGTGTGTGTGTGTGTGTGTGTGTGTGTGTGTGTGTGTGTGTGTGTGTGTGTGTGTGTGTGTGTGTGTGTGTGTGTGTGTGTGTGTGTGTGTGTGTGTGTGTGTGTCTGTGTGTGTGTGTCTGTGTGTGTCTGTGTGTGTGTGTCTGTGTCTGTGTGTCTGTGTCTGTGTCTGTGTGTGTGTGTGTGTGTGTGTGTGTGTGTGTGTCTGTGTGTGTGTGTGTGTCTGTGTGTGTGTGTGTGTCTGTGTGTGTGTCTGTGTGTGTGTGTGTGTGTGTGTGTGTGTGTGTCTGTGTGTGTGTGTGTGTGTGTGTGTGTGTGTGTCTGTGTGTGTGTCTGTGTGTGTGTCTGTGTGTGTGTGTGTGTGTGTGTGTGTGTGTGTCTGTGTGTGTGTGTGTGTGTGTGTGTGTGTGTGTGTGTGTGTGTGTGTGTGTGTGTGTGTGTGTGTGTGTCTGTGTGTGTGTGTGTGTGTGTGTGTGTGTGTGTGTGTGTGTGTGTGTGTGTGTGTGTGTGTGTGTGTGTCTGTGTGTGTGTGTGTGTGTGTGTCTGTGTGTGTGTGTGTGTGTGTGTGTGTCTGTGTGTGTGTGTGTGTGTGTGTGTGTGTGTGTGTGTGTGTGTGTCTGTGTGTGTGTGTGTGTGTGTGTGTGTGTGTGTGTGTGTGTGTGTGTGTGTGTGTGTGTGTCTGTGTGTGTCTGTGTGTGTCTGTGTGTGTCTGTGTGTGTCTGTGTGTGTCTGTGTGTGTCTGTCTTGTTGAGAAATGGCATTACCAGTTAAGTTTAAAGACTTAAAAGGACAACTCATCGCCTGCACAGCCGCCCCTGCAGACGAGGTCTAGAAGCTGTCGAAACCATCTCAACATGGGCTGTCAAGAAATATAATTTGTAAGATTATAAATTACCCCTAGGGGGTGTTATGTCAGCATATTTCATTCACTGATGGCTGACAAAATACCTACTTGTGCGGACTCAATGGTCCGCATATCACCGGGGTTTATGATAAGTGACTAACTCACGACTTTATACTCAACTGCGCAGTCAATAGTAGTACATCACGAGTTAGAACACTTTCCTGGGTTTATGTATCTGACCCGTAATTATGCCCGGATATCCGTTGAGTTGATTGAAGAAGTGTTCTTTGAAGAATGTCGCACTACACTCTGTTGGATCGCAACACTTGTTACACTGTTCATCAATAATTGTTCACACTATCACTAAGAAGTTGATCACACTTCTCTGTAAGTGTTTATCATGTTTTGTGAGACACTTTGTCCACACTAACGCACAGATCAGTGTTCTTTGTTGGTTATCCTGGCGTCAGTGTCACTCTCAGTAGTCGAAAGTTATCTGAAGACGCCACAGCGCCCCACGCCGTTGCTCCCCTAGCACAAAAAAGAAAGCTGACCTAGTACTTTTTGCTTCCTTGCCACTTCCTCGATGAAGCAAAGCAGAATGTTTGATTCTTGCTGTCTTAAGCATAGACAACAATGTCCACTATCTTTACTATGGTAATAAAGTGGGAGCAGGATTTTCCTTAATTGTCCTGCTAAAGTAAGAGATGTACTGTCTCCACGTAAAATTGTCACACTATGGTATTAGAGGGCACTCCCTCAACTACCTCAAGTCTTACCTCAGCAACAGAAGCCAATATGTGTACGCAAATGGGGCAAGCTCTTCCACACAACCAATTACAGTTGGTGTCCCACAGGGAAGTGTCCTTGGCCCTCTTCTTTCTCCTATACATAAATGACCTACCAAATGCTTCGCAATTACTCAAACCCACACTTTTTGCAGATGACACTACATGTGTCTTCTCACCCGAGCCCAGTCACGCTAGCCAATACTGTAAACACCGAATTACAGAAAATATCTACCTGGATGAGGACTAACAAACTTACACTAAACATTGACAAAACCTACTTCATTCAGTTTGGTAACAGAGCTACAGATGTACCTCTTAACATAACAATAAACGGATCACCTATCACAAAGCTAACAGGGAAAATTCTTAGGAATCCACCTCAATAATACTCAAATTTCATACACATATACAACAAATTTTTAAGAAAATTTCCAAGACTGTAGGCATACTATCGAAGATACGGTACTATGTTCCACAGTCAGCCCTCCTGGCCCTTTATCACTCTTATTTACCCCTATCTCACCTATGGAATTTGTGCATGGGGCTCAACAACAATTAACCATCTCAGACCACTAATTACCCAACAAAAGGTTGCAGTTAGAATAACAAATTCTCACTACAGGCAACACACACCACCAATATTCAAAACACTCAACCTACTCGCTATACAAAACATCCATACTTATTATTGCACCTATTACATACATAGAACACTTAACTCTGATATTAACCCTCCCCTCAAACATCTCCTTGCCAACCTCAACAGAACACATGACCATAACACAAGGCACAGATCACTCTTTGATGTTCCTCGTGTCCATCTCACACTATGCAAAAACTCAATGCACATAAAAGGCCCTAAAATCTGGAATTCATTACCTGTAAATATAAAAGAAACACTACCTGTTTATAAATTCAAGTCTCTTCTCAAAGATCACTTACTCACTCAAAACCAAATAAATACTGAATAACTGAACCTTATAAATTGTATATCCTATATGTTACTCACAATTATATCACAAATGTTAAACTTAGGACCCAATCTAACTTTATTATTTTTTTAAATACACTACGTAACAGAATACTCCATTCGACTGAATGTACAGCAATGCAAGCAACCATATGACCTGTCTTTGTAATACTCATTTGTGCTTTATAGTTATCTGTTTACAATAATGTTTTATCACTGATTACATCATTGCTTAGTTAATCTTAAGTTAATTTTAAGCCAGCCTGTAATGCTATGCATATAAGTGGCTTTGGCATGCTGCTCTTACCTGTATTTTTTGTACCTCTGTATGTATGCTTAAATAAATAAATACACTTTGCAACACTGGACTGCAAGGAGCAGAGGTCATTTGAACACGCATACTTGTACAGCATCTGTGATCAATTACTCACTGTAGCAGTAAACAAGATATTTGCCCCTTCTGAGAGGGCTGGGCCCCTCAGGGCTGAAAGGGGCTGAAGGGGGCTGATACCCCCCTCCTGGAGAAAATTCCCCCACACTGGGGGGGCGGCGGAGGTTCGCTGCAGGTGAACTATCCATCACTTAACATTAATTAGATTCTCACTCGCCACCACTGCTGCTTGTCTTTTCTGAACAGCTTTAGTCTGTGTGGTTTCTGGAGAATCACTAATTTTGTTTTCAACACCGTGTAATTCTAACGGTACTAGTTTATTTATTGTCCGCTTATTCACTACACCTTTGCTTAAAACATCAACTGTCCTGATGATTCAATTTGCATCAGGATATATGGTCACAATTTTTCCAAGTGGCCATTGGGACCTCGGACCATCATTGTCAATAATCACTGTCACCAGGTCTTAAGGACTTATGATTTTCAGGAACACCAGCTCCATAGAAGTGTTCTCTCAATGAGGTGAGATAGTCTTCTCGCCAAATTTTCTCCCAACGTTCAATCACTTTATTAAGGTGTTTGAATTTACGTCTGAGTTGCTCAGGTTCGAAATAAGTAGGATCCTCTATGATTTCTTTATCATTCATGGGAGGAACAGGTTCGAGCCTTCTGCTATGGAGTAAATGAGAGGGACTTAACACTTCTAAATTGTCCAGATCATCGGTAACATAAGTTAGAGGTCTGTTGACTATTTTCTATTTCAGTCACAACTGTACGGAATTCTTCTAAGTCTATTCTCTGACGAAGAGTCTTCCTTAGACAACGTTTTACAATGCCGATCATTCTTTCATAAAATCCGCCGTGCCATGGAGATTTAGGAGGAATGTATCTCCAACGACAACTGCGTTGATTCAGCATCTGTTGTACTTCTGGTTGATCAAAGATCTTGCTTATATAAGCAGCACCAGCAACAAAGTTCGTTGCATTATCTGAAATCATCAGCCTGGGACATGCCCTTCTGGCTGCAAACCTTCTGAATAATTTGATAAAGGTTTCAGCAGACATGTCAGTGGCTACTTCTAGATGTACTGCTCTAGTCGTAGCACAAGTGAACAAACAGATGTACACCTTGATGGAAACTTTGTCAACTGTTTTTGTTAAAATTATTGGTCCAGTGTAATCTACACCTGTCACCTCAAATGGAGTGACATGACACTCTTTCAGAGGGATATGGAGGTGGACCTGGATACTGACATACTCGCATATCATAGTGACGACAAGTAATAGTCCTCTATTTGCTTTTTCACACTTTGTCGACCTTGAGGTATCCAGTAGGATTGTCGTATATGACAGTGTGCCAGCTACCCCACCATGTAACACGTTACTGTGGGCGTTTTGCACAATCAGTTTTGTTAGCCAATGATTCTTGGGGATCAATATTGGATGTATGGCTTCTTTAGGTAGTGAAGAATTATGAATTCTTCCTAGACATCTTATAATCTTTTCTGAGTTGAGATAAAGTCCTAAAGAATTAATCATGACAGGTTTCTTTGGGGATTTATCTTGTGTTTCTAGAAATTTATATTCTGTAGAGAAAACATCTTTCTGTATTAGTTTCATCCAGTATTTAATGGGTTCAAGATATTCATAATCAGGTTTTATTCCTTTAATGAATTTATGGACAAGAGCTGTAACTCTTAAGAGTTTACCCAAAGATGAGTAATTAGATCCATCAATGACTATTTCTGTTGTCTGCAGTATTTACACAACTTATTTCTGCTGTGTTCAAGCAGACTGTTTCTTCTGGCATAATGTGAGCTTTTTGCTGAGGCCAGTTATTTTCATTAGAGCCAGTTCGGTCCATGGAGCCATAATTTATTATCCACAAATTTCTTGAGTGGGACACCACGTGACATGTCAGCTGGATTCTCTTTGGTAGAGACGTGGAGAAAGAGATAATCTCTCTGCATCTCTTTTATTTCTGCTACTCTGTTCTGTACATAGACCAGCTTACTCTTATTATTTCTTAACCACTGGAGAACTGCTTCATTATCACTCCAGATCACGGTTTTTTCAATAGTGAGATGATAAAGTACTTTGTTGAGATACAGCTAATTTTGTGCCTACATAGTGCTGTCAGTTCCAATTGTGGTACTGTTCTGACCTTCAAGGGTGCGACCCTGGCCTTTGAAGTAATTAGTGTACTTCTTTCAGCATTACTCGTGTAAGCTACAGCGCCATAACCTCTGACGCATCACAGAACACATGTAATGTGTACTTGTTTCCCTCTTGACCTATTTGTCTGGGAAATTTAATTTGAAGTTGTTTAAACTCCTTGGATATTTCATCCCATGCTTGACTCATTTCTAGAGGCAATTTTTCATCCCATCCAATTTTGAGCTTCCATGCGTCTTGCATAAGCATTTTACCCTTTATGGTAATTGGCGAGACGAGTCCTAGAGGATCAAAACATTTTGATACCTCTGACAGTAAACTACATTTAGTGAGTGTACTGCATGATTCATTATTTATCCTTTTGAGACTCAAAGTATCTTCCTGTGTGTTCCAATTAAGTCCCAGCATATTGTTGCAATCAGGAATTTCAGCTTCAGGGAAATCATCTTTGATAAGTTCCCTTAATTGCTTTGAATTAGTATTCCACATCCTTAGAGGCATATTTGCTTCCTTCATCTCCTTGTTAGCTTCTCTGTATAAGGATTTCAAATCATCCTCTTTATTCACAGCACCTTGAAGATTGTCCACATAGAAACTTTTCTTTAAGATTTCTTTGAAGGGACTTTCAGATTTCTTCAAATGTGTATTTAGAGTAGCTTCTAGTAAGAATGGAGAGGATGTTGCACCAAACAATACCGATTTGAAACGATAAGTTTTCACAGGACTTTGAGGATCATGTGGATTTTCAGGCCACAAGAATCGAGTATAATCTCTATTTCTTGTAGTCCTACTCTTAAGAAAGCTTTGGAAATATCAGCCGTGTAGGCATATGGGTTTGTGCGAAATTTCATAAGCACGTCTCCAAGCTTCTCAGTGAGGGTCCGGTCATCAGACAGTCATTAAGACTTGCTACATCTTTATTTGCACGTGCGCTGCAATTATATACAACACGTAGTGGAGTGGTTTCAGAATCTTTTCTGACTCCATGGTGCGGGAGATAATGAGCTTCTGTCTTCAACTTATCTTCGACTATTTCCTCAATAAATTTATAGTCCAACTGTTCTTGTATGATATTGTCATAAACAGTCAGTAGCTCTGGATTCTTCCTGAGCTAATGTATTTGTGCTTTCATTTGTCCGAAAGCCATGCGATAATTGTTAGGTAGATGTGGTGGATTTAATTTCCATGGTAACCTAACCCAATACTGTCCATCTTTATATTTGACAGTGTCCAAATATTGGTTATAAGTCTGAGACTCTTGTGGGCTTGGTTTATTTACATCGATACCTATCGCATCTAAATCCCACAACTTATCAACTGGTTCATTCATTTCTTCCAGTAATGATAATTTTTGCTGTGGTACATGATCAGCGGTTGTTCTCGTAACTAGTACATTTTCCACTGAATCAATATCAGCTTCTTTCCCACTTTGAGAGGGAATGGGACCACATATCATGTGGCCTCCTGCTGTTTTCAGCAAGTGAACATCATGTTTACTTACTATATTTTGCACAAAACAGTGATAATCACTTCCAATGATTAAATCAGTTGGACTAAGAGTGTCCGTCTGTATGTCAGGACAGGCTAACTTGACCTTAGCAGCTTTCAGTGCTGCAACTGTTTCTTTTAATCCCTGGATCTGCACAGACTTAGGCAAATCATCTACTACCACAGCTTCTACTGTCTTTTTCCTGTTTCCTAGACCAACAGTGATTCTGGCTAGGTCATATGTCTGTTTACCAGAATTGTGGAAAAAACCAGCTATATCTAACTGTATTTTGGCATAGGGTTGTTTATTCAGTTTCTGCAACACTGTTCTTCTTATGAAGGACCTTTGTGAGCCTTGATCAAATAGTGTTAGCACATTGGTTTTGTGTAATTTATTAGATAACTCAACTCGAGCTATCGGGAGAGCAGTTGCTTTAAACTTATCTCTCACATTTAATGCTGTTGCTTGTTGACTTCCTGATGCTGTGGAAGTCTGCTGCTGTTCAGCAAAAGTATTTGGACATAATGCTGTATGATGCATACCCTTGCATTTGAAACACTTCTTCAGTGAGCATTTTCCTCCCTTGTGTTCACCTAAACACTTGATGCACATTTTCAGCTGATGAACACGTTGTTTACGTGCCTCCATTGATGTGTATTGAATACAATACTGTGCCCAATGTGTTCCATCACAAAGTACACATTTTGGAGTACGTTTATGTGCGACAGTTTTACTGTCTGTGGTATTCACAGCTTGATAAATGCCTATATGGGATTTCCCATTATGTGGTTTAGTGGGAGTAGGTATACTCTTTTTATACTGAGTAGAAGGTTTGTTATCCACGGGATTTGTGGATTTTTCATCTTGTCTCATTGCTTGCATGCATGAAACTATTGTTTGTAAACCATTGCTAATTTCCTCACAAGTGAAATTGCGTTTATTGAACATATTTAATCGTTCAATAGTTTGTGGTGACAACTTATCCTGTACAATACCACTGATAAACCAATCACATTGCCTTAGGTCATATTTAGCATCTAGAGATCTGAGACTATTGTCTAATGTAATTCTAAATGCCTGTAAGTCTGAAAAACAATGTTTGGGTGGCTTCAAGCTTGATATTAAGACTGCATGTCTAACTCTGGCCTTGTCAGCATCGAAGTAATTGTCTGCTAAGACACGTAAGGCTATTTGATAATTGCCTTTGACCACCAGAAATGACTTAATCAGTTCATAGGGTTCTCCCTTCACAAGACATTTAAGGTAATTGAACTTAGCAATCTCATCTATGTCAGTTCGTGAATTTACTATGGATTGAAAACCACTAATGAATTCTTCATAATTATGACCTTGGAAAATAGGTAATGACAATGTAGGTAAGCTTGGTAATAGGACACTTGTTGTTGTTACAGGTGTAACAGGTGTTTGACTACTAGTTACAGTAGGTCTCTGACAGTTTTGCGGCAGATAGCCTGTACTCCTGTCCACCGTAATTGTTGATTACTAAATGTATCCAAAACATTTTTAATTTCATCCTCAGATGGATCTGATTCAAGAAATTTATTTTCATAATGTGTATAGTCTGAATTAATTATTTCCATACGTTGTGTAAATAATTCAAACTTGACCTCAAGATCATCAAAATCTATGTATCTTGAGTTAATCCTATACAGACTGAAATTAGATTTTCTAATTGTGTAATCTTAGTCTGTAAAGACTGAAACTGAGTTTTCAAACAAGCCATTTTAATGGTATACTGAAAATTCTAGAACCACAGTGTGTTTAAAAAACACTACTGCTATAAACAGCTGAGTTTTTGTTATGCTTAAGTCAGCAATAATAGTCAGACACTACTGACCCACTAAGGTTAACCTCAGGGTCAATGACCATGAAGGGTACACAGTACATGTGGCTGGTGTTTATGGCTTGAGTTTGCTGTGTCAGCCTGACCATGATGATTAATCGTAAATAACGATGTTATACACTTCATTCACTATACACTATAAATGTCACTGTATAACTGTAAATCACACGTGAATAATACTTACACATATATAAATTCCACTGTTAATATATTTGAAAGCTTACACTTTATATATAAGTTTCTCAGCGTGTCAGCGTGCCTCGTTGTGCTCCGGGTTTTCTGGTGTTTTCACGGTCGCTCTTACGTGCTAGAACTTTAATTTGTGTCATCAATCCTATATGATACATCCCTCTAGCGCCTGGAACCAATCTTGGGCGGAAAGCATTGTATACAGAGTCAAAAAAGGAGAATTAGTGTGCACTACCTAGCAGAGTTTACTGCCAGAGGGGAATCATAGGCCTGTCCCATGTGGAAAAAATAATAATTGAACTTTTCGTGTCAGAGGAAAGTCTCCCTGATAACATTGAGTATACATAGTGTATAGTGTATACTACAGTGGCTCCCTAGTATATTGATGATAAAGGCTAAAGTGTCATTTGAAAACAGGTGAATTTGTGAATGAAGTGATAAGCCTATAGAGGCAGGTGCCAGAAGTCGCCAGAAACTTACCACAGGTCAGCTGTTTTAATAATCTTCCTGGCTTGCTAGTGTACTCGCATATAATCTAGTGATACCAGTGAAGAGCAGAATAGTGTTGTAGTAGCAACTAACCAGTATTATAATGGTACTTAGTGGAGTGGAGTGACTTTCATTAGTCTCTTTTTTCTTGAAATACCAGACGTATACTGTGAATTTCTTATAACCTGTAGTTACCAGCGGTCGCAATATACACTAGAAGCGATTATTACTACAGAAAAAGCGTCCTTCCTCCAAAATTTCCACCAGTCAACTATATTGATAATATAGCATTTATTGTGGTGGAGACGGGAAAAAAAAATAGTAAAGCTAGATACAGCGATTGATAAACAAGGGTGGAGGTCGACCGTTCGTCATTGTAGGAGTGCCAGCAGTCACCGGTTTCTTCAACACGCAAGTTATACTTTTGTATCAGTCAAATCACATATTACTCGGGTAGATAATTTCCAGTAGATCCTTCATGTGTTAGCTCAAATCACCGACCAGTATGTTTTAAATAAGTGACCCACTGATCAGATAAGATCGACTGGTCCGAACCCTTGATGTTCCGAACCCTTGACTGGTTTCAAACGGTTTCGTTGGACAATAAAGCAGACTGTAAACGGATGGGGTTGTAGGCGCCCTTATAAACACAAACATTAAATATAAATCAGGAACGTGACGGTAAGCTGTCCAATATACAAAAACAGTTAAACAGAAATACAAATAGCTAGAGCTTCATTTAAGGAGGTTATTAATAGAATATTCAAGAGGTTGCTAGTAGAATTGCAGTAAATCAACCATTCAAATCATTATGAAGCTGTGTGTAGTCTGTGGTCAGTCAAACAAACGGGCTTCCACATGGATAAATTGTCATTTTTGTGGAAATTGGTGTCACGCCCCTTGTGCAGATATCCAAGAACTAGCTACAAGCAGTATTAAAACAGGGAAGTGTTTTTGGGTATGCCCAAATGAGGAAAATCTGTGGACTAAAATCACAAGGGTATTAAAAGAGGACAATATCAAAGCTGCTTTCATAGAAAACCTGGAAGCTTTCTACAACAGATGGGAACATAAAAAGTCTGGGCTGAATGGTACTGCCCTTGATACTGGCCATGTAGTCACAAACTGTAAGGCTGGAGGTGATGTCCTAGTAGTCAGTAAATGTGGGGCTGATAGTGCTGTCCTGGGAGACAGTAATGGTGAAGCTGGAGGTGCTGTCCTGGGAGACAGTAATGGTGAAGCTGGAGGTGCTGTCCTGGGAGACAGTAATGGTGAAGCTGGAGGTGCTGTCCTGGGAGACAGTAATGGTGAAGCTGGAGGTGCTGTCCTGGGAGACAGTAATGGTGAAGCTGGAGGTGCTGTCCTGGGAGACAGTAATGGTGAAGCTGGAGGTGCTGTCCTGGGAGACAGTAATGGTGAAGCTGGAGGTGCTGTCCTGGGAGACAGTAATGGTGAAGCTGGAGGTGCTGTCCTGGGAGACAGTAATGGTGAAGCTGGAGGTGCTGTCCTAATGGTGAAGCTGGAGGTGCTGTCCTGGGAGACAGTAATGGTGAAGCTGGAGGTGCTGTCCTGGGAGACAGTGAATGGTGAAGCTGGAGGTGCTGTCCTGGGAGACAGTGAATGGTGAAGCTGGAGGTGCTGTCCTGGGAGACAGTGAATGGTGAAGCTGGAGGTGCTGTCCTGGGAGACAGTGGGAGACAGTAATGGTGAAGCTGGAGGTGCTGTCCTGGGAGACAGTGGGAGACAGTAATGGTGAAGCTGGAGGTGGAGGTGCTGTCCTGGGAGACTGGAGTGGGAGACAGTAATGGTGAAGCTGGAGGTGCTGTCCTGGGAGAGGGAGACAGTGAATGGTGAAGCTGGAGGTGCTGTCCTGGGAGACAGTGAATGGTGAAGCTGGAGGTGCTGTCCTGGGAGACAGTGAATGGTGAAGCTGGAGACAACAAGGAAATGAGTGAGCTACTCAAGTCCCAATATGACTCAGTTTTTAGCAAGCCGCTAACCAGACTTCGAGTCGAAGATCAAAATTAATTTTTTATGAGAGCCACAAAATTTGATTAACACAAGCCTAGATGTTATCCTGACGCCAAATGACTTCGAACAGGTGATAAATGACATGCCCATGCACTCTGCCCCAGGGCCAGACTCATGGAACTGTGTTCATCAAGAACTGCAAGAAGCCCCTATCACGAGCCTTTCATCCTATGGAGAGGGAGCATGGACACGGGGGTCGTCCCACAGTTATTAAAAACAACAGACATAGCCCCACTCCACAAATGGGGCAGTAAAGCAACAGCAAAGAACTACAGACCAATAGCACTAACATCCCATATCATAAAGATCTTTGAAAGGGTCCTAAGAAGCAAGATCATCACCCATCTAGAAACCCATCAGTTACACAACCCAGGGCAACATGGGTTTAGAACAGGTCGCTCCTGTCTGTCTTAACTATTGGATCGCTACAAGGTCCTAAATGCACTAGAAGACAAAAAGAATGCAGACGTAATATATACAGACTTTGCAAAAGCCTTCGACAAGTGTGACCATGGCGTAATAGCGCACAAAATGCGTGCTAAAGTAATAACAGGAAAAGTCGGTCGATGGATCTATAATTTCCTCACTAACAGAACACAGAGTAGTCGTCAACAGAGTAAAGTCCGAGGCAGCTACGGTGAAAAGCTCTGTTCCACAAGGCACAGTACTCGCTCCCATCTTGTTCCTCATCCTCATATCCGACATAGACAAGGATGTCAGCCACAGCACAGTGTCTTCCTTTGCAGATGACACCCGAATCTGCATGACAGTGTCTTCCAATGCAGACACTGCAAGGCTCAAGGCGGACATCAACCAAATCTTTCAGTGGGCTGCAGAAAACAATATGAAGTTCAACGATGAGAAATTTCAATTACTCAGATATGGTAAACATGAAATTAAATCTTCAGAGTACAAAACAAATTCTGGCCACAAAATAGAGCGAAACACCAATGTCAAAGACCTGGGAGTGATTATGTCGGAGGATCTCACCTTCAAAGACCATAACATTGTATCAATCGCATCTGCTAGAAAAATGACAGGATGGTTAATGAGAACCTTCAAAACTAGGGAGGCCAAGCCCATGATGACACTCTTCAGGTCACTTGTTCTATCTAGGCTGGAATATTGCTGCACACTAACAGCACCTTTCAAGGCAGGTGAAATTGCCGACCTAGAAAATGTACAGAGAACTTTCACGGCGCGCATAATGGAGATAAAACACCTCAATTACTGGGAGCGCTTGAGGTTCCTAAACCTGTATTCCCTGGAATGCAGGAGGGAGAGATACATGATTATATACACCTAGAAAATCCTAGAGGGACTAGTACCGAACTTGCACACGAAAATCACTCGCTACAAAAGCAAAAGACTTGGCAGACGATGCACTATCCCCCCAATGAAAAGCAGGGGTGTCACTAGCACGTTAAGAGACCATACAATAAGTGTCAGGGGCCCAAGACTGTTCAACTGCCTCCCAGCACACACAAGAGGGATTACCAACAGACCCCTGGCAGTCTTCAAGCTGGCACTGGACAAGCACCTAAAGTCAGTTCCTGATCAGCCAGGCTGTGGCTCGTACATTGGTTTGCGTGCAGCCAGCAGCAACAGCCTGGTTGATCAGGCTCTGATCCACCAGGAGGCGTGGTCAGACTGGGCCGCGGGGGCGTTGACCCTCGGAACTCTCTCCAGGTAAACTCCAGGTAATATAACAGGTAGATCTATAAGAAACAATCTTTAACACAATCTTGTCTCTTAATTTCTGTCTATAAACATTATAAACACTGTGTATATACACTCAGACAAACTGAACATCACTTGGGTTGCTGTTGTCTTTAGTCAGCACTTCTCGAGATTGGAGCAGTGGGTGCAGGATGCCATCACCCGTTTTCTTGTTGGGTGAGTCACCCAGCTCCGTTTTCTTTGGGTGAACGCTGGGTGAGCACCAGTTTTCTTTTGGCTGCCCATTCTGCGAGTCTGGAGGGACTCATTTATACTGATTTTATATTGTAAAACACTAGTTTTACAGCTTATACTGATTTATATTGTAAAACTAGTTTTACAGCTTTTTTCGAAGGACCTTGGCTCATAGGTTATTTGTACACTGTAGTACAACATATTTGGACCAGTGTGGCCTTTATCCGGTTCAAGCACGACCAATTATGTTGAGAAATGGCATTACCAGTTAAGTTTAAAGACTTACACTTAACTTAAAAGGACAACTCATCGCCTGCACAGCCGCCCCTGCAGACGAGGTCTAGAAGCTGTCGAAACCATCTCAACATGGGCTGTCAAGAAATATAATTTGTAAGATTATAAATTACCCCTAGGGGGTGTTGTGTCAGCATATTTCATTCACTGATGGCTGACAAAATACCTACTTGTGCGGACTCAATGGTCCGCATATCACCGGGGTTTATGATAAGTGACTAACTCACGACTTTATACTCGACTGCGCAGTCAAAAGTAGTACATCACGAGTTAGAACACTTACCTGGGTTTATGTATCTGACCCGTAATTATGCCTGGATATCCGTTGAGTTGATTGAAGAATAGTGTTCTTTGAAGAATGTCGCACTACACTGTTGGATCGCAACACTCATTGTTACACTGTTCATCAATAATTGTTCACACAATATCACTAAGAAGTTGATCACACTTCTCTGTAAGTGTTTATCGTGTTTTGTGAGGCACTTTGTCCACACTAACGCACAGATCAGTGTTCTTTGTTGGTTATCCTGGCGTCAGTGTCACTCTCAGTAGAGTCGAAAGTAATCTGAAGACGCCACAGCGCCCCACGCCGTTGCTCCCCTAGCACAAAAAAAAAGCTGACCTAGTACTTTTTGCTTCCTTGCCACTTCCTCGATGAAGCAAAGCAGAATGTTTGATTCTTGCTGTCTTAAGCATAGACAACAATGTCCACTATCTTTACTATGGTAATAAAGTGGGAGCAGGATTTTCCTTAATTGTCCTGCTAAAGTAAGAGATGTACTGTCTCCACGTAAAATTGTCACACTATGGTATTAGAGGGCACTCCCTGAACACGCATACTCGTACAGCATCTGTGATCAATTACTCACTGTAGCAGTAAACAAGATATTTGCCCCTTCTGAGAGGGCTGGGCCCCTCAGGGCTGAAGGGGGCTGATACTCCCCTCCTGGAGAAAATTTCTCCACATGTCTGTCTGTGTGTGTCTGTGTCTGTGTGTCTGTCTGTGTGTGTGTCTGTCTGTCTGTGTGTGTGTGTGTGTGTGTGTGTGTGTGTGTGTGTGTGTGTGTGTGTGTGTGTGTGTGTGTCTGTCTGTCTGTGTCTGTCTGTCTGTGTGTGTGTGTCTGTCTGTGTGTGTGTGTGTGTCTGTCTGTGTGTGTCTGTGTGTCTGTGTGTCTGTGTGTCTGTCTGTCTGTCTGTGTGTCTGTCTGTGTGTGTCTGTGTGTGTGTGTGTGTGTGTGTGTGTGTGTGTGTGTGTGTGTGTGTGTCTGTGTGTGTCTGTCTGTGTGTGTGTGTGTGTGTGTGTGTGTGTGTGTGTGTGTGTGTGTGTGTGTGTGTGTGTGTGTGTGTGTGTGTGTGTGTGTGTGTGTGTGTGTGTGTGTGTGTGTGTGTGTGTGTGTGTGTGTGTGTGTGTGTGTGTGTGTGTGTGTGTGTGTGTGTGTGTGTGTGTGTGTGTGTGTGTGTGTGTGTCTGTGTGTGTGTGTGTGTGTGTGTGTGTGTGTGTGTGTGTGTGTGTGTGTGTGTGTGTGTGTGTGTGTGTGTGTGTGTGTGTGTGTGTGTGTGTGTGTGTGTGTGTGTGTGTGTGTGTGTGTGTGTGTGTGTGTGTGTGTGTGTGTCTGTGTGTGTGTGTGTGTGTGTGTGTGTGTGTGTGTGTGTCTGTGTGTGTGTGTGTGTGTGTGTGTGTGTGTGTGTGTGTTGTGTGTGTGTGTGTGTGTGTGTGTGTGTGTGTGTGTGTGTGTGTGTGTGTGTGTGTGTGTGTGTGTGTGTGTGTGTGTGTGTGTGTGTGTGTGTGTGTGTGTGTGTGTGTGTCTGTGTGTGTGTGTGTGTGTGTGTGTGTGTGTGTGTGTGTGTGTGTGTGTGTGTGTGTGTGTACTCACCTATTTGTACTCACCTATTTGTGGTTGCAGGGGTCGAGTCACAGCTCCTGGCCCCGCCTCTTCGCTGATTGCTACTAGGTCCTCTCTCTCCCTGCCCCATGAGCTCTATCATACCTCGCCTTAAAACTATGTATGGTTCCTGCCTCCACCACATCACTTTCTAGGCTATTCCATGGCCTGACTACTCTATGACTGAAGAAATACTTCCTAACATCCCTTTGATTCATCTGAGTCTTCAACTTCCAATTGTGACCTCTTGTGTCTGTGTCCCATCTCTGGAACATCCCGTCTTTGTCCACCTCGTCTATTCCGCGCAGTATTTTATATGTCGTTATCATGTCTCCCCTGACCCTCCTGGCCTCCAGTGTCGTCAGGCCGATTTCCCTCAACCTTTCTTCATAGGACAATCCCCGTAGCTCTGGGACTAGTCTTGTTGCAAACCTTTGCACTTTCTCTAATTTCTTGACGTGCTTGACTAGGTGTGGATTCCAAACTGGTGCTGCATACTCCAGTATGGGCCTGACGTAGATGGTGTACAGAGTCTTAAACGAATCCTTACTGAGGTATCGGAACGCTATCCGTAGGTTTGCCAGGCGCCCGTATGCTGCAGCAGTTATCTGATTGATGTGCGCCTCAGGAGATATGCTCGGTGTTATACTCACCCCCAGATCTTTTTCCTTGAGTGAGGTTTGCAGTCTTTGGCCATCTAAACTATATTGTGTCTGCGGTCTTCTTTGCCCTTCCCCAATCTTCATGACTTTGCATTTGGCAGGGTTAAATTCAAGGAGCCAGTTGCTGGACCAGGCTTGTAGCCTGTCCAGATCTCTTTGTAGTCCTGCCTGATCCTCGTCCGATTCGATTCTTCTCATTAACTTCACATCGTCTGCAAACAAGGACACTTCTGAGTCTATCCCTTCCGTTATGTCGTTCACGTATACCAAGAACAGCACAGGTCCTAGGACTGACCCCTGTGGAACCCCGCTTGTCACAGGCGCCCACTCTGACACCTCGTCGCGTACCATGACTCGTTGTTTCCTCCCTGTCAGATATTCTCTGATCCATTGCAGTGCCTTTCCTGTTATGTGTGCCTGGTCCTCTAGCTTTTGCAGTAACCTCTTGTGAGGAACTGTGTCGAAAGCCTTCTTGCAGTCCAAAAATACGCAGTCGATCCACCCCTCTCTCTCTTGTCTTACTTCTGTCACCTTGTCATAAAACTCTAGTAGGTTTGTGACACAGGATTTTCCTTCCCTGAAACCGTGCTGGTTGTCAATTATACACTTGTTTCTTTCCAGGTGCCCCACCACTCTCCTCCTGATGATCTTCTCCATGACCTTGCATACTATACACGTTAGAGATACAGGTCTGTAGTTTAGTGCCTCATGTCTGTCTCCCTTTTTAAAAATTGGGACTACATTTGCCATTTTCCATACCTCAGGGAGTTGCCCAGTTTCAAATGATGTGTTGAAGATCTTTGTTAATGGCTCACACAATATCTCTGCTCCCTCTTTAAGGACCCATGGAGAGATGTTGTCTGGTCCCACCGCCTTTGAGGTGTCAAGTTCGCATAGCAGCTTCTTCACCTCCTCCTTGGTTATATGTACCTCATCCAGCACTTGCTGGTGTGCCCCCCTGTTCTGATTTCTTGGAGTCCTACTGGTTTCCACTGTAAATACCTCTTTAAATCTTGTGTTGAGCTCCTGACATACCTCTCGGTCGTTTCTTGTGAATTCCCCATCACCCTTCCTCAGTCTGATTACCTGGTCCTTGACTGTTGTTTTCCTCCTGATGTGGCTGTACAACAGCTTCGGGTCAGTCTTTACTTTTGATGCTATGTCATTTTCATATTGTCTCTGAGCCTCCCTTCTTATCTGTGCATATTCGTTTCTGGCTCTTCGGCTGATTTCTTTATTTTCCTGAGTTCTCTGTCTTCTGTACCTTTTCCATTCTCTAGTACACCTAGTTTTTGCCTCCCTACACCTTTGGGTGAACCAAGGACTCGTTCTGTTCTTCCCATTATTTCTGTTTCCCTTGGGAACAAACCTCTCCTCTGCCTCCTTGCATTTTGTTGCTACATAGTCCATCATTTCTTGTACTGGTTTTCCTGTCAGTTCCCTCTCCCACTGAATGTCTTGAAGGAAGTTCCTCATGCCTGAGTAGTTCCCCCTTTTGTAGTTTGGTTTTTCCCAGCCTATTCCTGCTACTCTCTCCACTTGGAGCTCAACTATGTAGTCGAAGCACAGAACCACATGATCACTAGCTCCCAGGGGCCTTTCATACATGATACCCTCGATGTCCGAACTACTCATGGTGAATACAAGGTCCAACCTTGCTGGTTCATCCTCTCCTCTCTCTCTGGTAGTGTCTCTAACATGTTGATGCATGAGGTTCTCCAGTACCACATCCATCATCTTGGCTCTCCATGTTTCGGGACCCCCATGGGGCTCCAGGTTTTCCCAGTCAATCTCCTTGTGATTGAAATCACCCATAACTAGTAACTTTGCTCCCCCCATGTGTGCTCTCCTGGCCACCTCGGCTAGTGTGTTGATCATTGCTCTGTTGCTCTCATCGTATTCTTCTCTTGGCCTCCTGCAGTTCTGTGGTGGGTTGTACATTACTGCAATTATCACCTTATGTCCCTCAGACTGGATTGTTCCTACTAAGTAGTCCCTTTCGCCCATGCCATCCATTCCTTCCATTTTCTCAAAACCCCACTGGTTTTTAATGAGCAGTGCAACTCCTCCTCCCCCTCTCCTCCCTCTGTCTTTCCTGAAGATTTGATATCCGGATGGAAAGATTGAATCTGTTATTATTCTGGTGAGTTTTGTTTCTGTGAGTGCTATTATGTCTGGGGATGTCTCTTTGATTCTTTCGTGCCACTCCTCATACTTGTTTGTTATTCCATCTGCATTTGTATACCACACCTTCAACTTCTTTTCTAAGACTGTGGTCTGGGAAGTATATTGGGGTTGGGGAAGTGGGAGACCTGGTAAGGAACTATGGGTTGTTGCTGTGGGGGTGAAGTTTGTAATGTAGTGGGTGGGGGCATTGGATGTGGCATGGGTGTTTTGATTTAGAGTGTTTGGTTGCACTGGGGTTGACCTGGTTGGGAGGCTTCTATAGAAAGTTGTGAGGGAGGCTGTATTAGATCTTCTTCCTGGGTCTGGGATCTCCTGTCTGTCTTCTCCATCCCCTCTCTTTCCTCCTTTCGCCTTTGTACCATCTCTCTCAGTTTCTTCCTTTCTTCTTGTGTTCTGTCGCGGTCGAGATACACCCTCCTGTATGCCGTCATGTCCCTTAATCGTGCTTTCTCCTGCAGTATCCTGGTCCGAGTCGCTTCTGCCTTGAAGGTCACTCTCACTGGCCGGGTTCTTTTTTTTACAAACCCCCCTATTCTCCGAAAATTTTCCAGCTGGGTCATATCGTCTTCTCCTATTGCTTTCATGATGCTTTCAATTGCTTTTTTTTCCCCTTGTTTTCTTGCTTCATATGTTTCCCCTTCGACTTCCTGGAGCCCATACACAAAGACTGACCTCACCCTTTCATTCTCCCACTGCATATCCCTGTGTATCCCCTCATTTAATTTGGTTTCCTCCACTGCAGCTTTCCTTTCATCAGTTTCACTGGCTAATGTACTTGGGCTCAGTGGCCTGTCATTTTCCCTTCTCGGCTTTCCTTGGGCTCTGTTGTTGTCTGTTAGGGCCTCCACATAAAGCTTAGCTCTTTCATTTGCTACAGTCTCCTCTGATAGAGCATCTCCATGCAGTTGTGCCCCTTCTTTCCCTACAGTCCCCTTATTTGTGGCTGAGGTAGCAGTCTCTGTTGTCAATCCCAAAATGTTCTTTAGTTCTTTAGGCTGTTTCAGATTTTTCAATTCCTCTTCTAAACTCTGTATCCTAGCTTCTGCTGCTTTGACATGCACCTCCCACTTCCTGCTTTCCATATCTATCCTCTCTTCCATTCTCATGCTAAGTTCTTCTAGTTTCTTTTCCCATTCATGATCCCTTTTTATGAGCTCTGCTGCCCAATCTTCCTTTGCATTTTCCTCCTCCTGTCCCTTGGTTTTTCTTGTTGCTCTCTGGCAACCCATTTTTGTTTTATCCTGATTGCCTCAGAGTGGGAAACCTATGTAGTTCTGTATGTTAGGTTAGTAGTGTGTGTGTCAGAGTGTGGGGGGGGGGGGAAGGGGGGGGGGGGAAGTAGTGGAGGAACTGTGGCTATTTGGGAGCTGAGTGGGGAGGGGTGGGGAGGGTTTGGGGTGAACGGGGGAGGGGAGGGTGATCGAGGGAGGGGATGGATCAGGGGAAGTAGTGAGATGTCGGTGGTGAGGGGGGAGTGTGTGTGTGTGTGTGTGTGTGTGTGTGTGAGTCTGGATGTGTGTGTGTGTGTGTGTGTGTGTGTGTGTGTGTGTACTCACCTATTTGTACTCACCTATTTGTGGTTGCAGGGGTCGAGTCCTAGCTCCTGGCCCCGCCTCTTCACCGGTTGCTACTAGGCCCTCTCTCTCCCCGCTCCATGAGCTTTATCAAACCTCGTCTTAAAACTGTGTATGGTTCCTGCCTCCACTACGTCATTTTCTAGGCTATTCCACTGCCTTACAACTCTATGACTGAAGAAATACTTCCTACTATCTCTCTGACTCATTTGTGTCTTCAACTTCCAATTGTGGCCTCTTGTTTCTGTGTCCCCTCCCTGGAACATCCTGTCTTTGTCCACCTTGTCTATTCCACGCAGTATTTTATATGTCGTTATCATGTCTCCCCTGACCCTCCTGTCCTCCAGTGTCGTCAGGCCGATTTCCCTTAATCTTTCTTCATAGGACATTCCCCTTAGCTCTGGAACTAACCTTGTCGCAAACCTTTGTACTTTCTCTAGTTTCTTGACGTGCTTTATCAAGTGCGGGTTCCAAACAGGTGCTGCATACTCCAGTATGGGCCTGACATACACGGTGTACAGTGTCTTGAATGATTCCTTACTAAGGTATCGGAATGCTGTTCTCAGGTTTGCCAGGCGCCCATATGCTGCAGCAGTTATCTGATTGATGTGTGCTTCCGGAGACATGCTCGGTGTTATACTCACCCCAAGATCTTTCTCCTTGAGTGAGGTTTGCAGTCTTTGGCCACCTAGCCTATACTCTGTCTGTGGTCTTCTGTGCCCTTCCCCTATCTTCATGACTTTGCATTTGGCAGGATTAAATTCGAGAAGCCATTTGCTGGACCAGGTGTCCAGTCTGTCCAGGTCTCTTTGAAGTCCTGCCTGGTCCTCATCAGATTTAATTCTCCTCATTAACTTCACATCATCTGCAAACAGGGACACTTCTGAGTCTAACCCTTCCGTCATGTCGTTCACATATACCAAAAATAGCACTGGTCCTAGGACCGACCCCTGTGGGACCCCGCTCGTCACAGGTGCCCACTGTGATACATCATTACGTACCATGACTCGTTGTTGCCTCCCTGTCAGGTATTCTCTGATCCATTGCAGTGCCCTTCCTGTTATATGTGCCTGATGCTCTAGCTTCTGCACTAATCTCTTGTGAGGAACTGTGTCAAAGGCCTTCTTGCAGTCCAAGAAGATGCAATCAACCCACCCCTCTCTCTCTTGTCTTACTTCTGTTATTTTATCATAAAACTCCAGAAGGTTTGTGACACAGGATTTGCCTTCCGTGAATCCGTGCTGGTTGGCATTTATACTCCTGTTCCGTTCCAGGTGCTCCACCACTCTCCTCCTGATAATCTTCTCCATAATTTTGCATACTATACACGTCAATGACACAGGTCTATAGTTTAGTGCCTCTTTTCTGTCTCCTTTTTTAAAAATGGGAACTACATTTGCCGTCTTCCATACCTCAGGTAGTTGCCCAGTTTCCAGGGATGTGTTGAAGATTGTGGTAAGTGGCACGCACAACATATCTGCTCCCTCTCTAAGGACCCATGGGGAGATGTTGTCCGGTCCCATTGCCTTTGAGGTATCCATGTCCCTTAGCATTTTCTTCACCTCCTCCTCATCTGTATGTATGTCGTCCAACACTTGTTGGTGTATTCCTTGCTGGTGTCCCCATCTGGTCTGTCCCCCCAGAGTCCTTCCTGTCTCTACTGTAAATACTTCCTTAAATCTCGTGTTGAGCTCCTCACATACCTCTTGGTCGTTTCTTGTGAGTTCTCCACCTTCTTTCCTCAGCCTTATCACCTGGTCCTTGACTGTTGACTTCCTCCTAATGTGGCTATACAGCAGTTTCGGGTCAGATTTGACTTTCGATGCTATGTCGTTTTCATACTGTCGCTGGGCCTCCCTCCTTATCTGTGCATACTCGTTTCTGGCTCTTCTACTAATCTCCTTGTTTTCCTGGGTCCTATGCCTCCTGTACCTTTTCCATTCTCTGTTGCACTTAGTTTTTGCCTCCCTACACCTTCGGGTAAACCAAGGACTCGTTTTGGTCTTCCTATTATTTCTGTTTCCCTTGGGAACAAAACTTTCCTCTGCCTCCTTGCACTTTGTTGCCACATATTCCATCATCTCATTTACTGATTTTCC
>NW_027195379.1:45000-180000 GCF_038502225.1 Cherax quadricarinatus
ATTGGTGTGGATAAATGAAAAACAGATAGCAGGAGATAGCATCTCTCAAGCGATCATATGTGAAAAGGCTAGGAAGTTGCATGAGGATTTAATTAAAAAAATGCCTGCAACTAGTGATGATGTGAGTGAATTTAAGGCCAGCAAAGGTTGGTTTGAGAGATTTAAGAAGCGTAGTGGCATCCATAGTGTGATAAGGCATGGTGAGGCTGCCAGTTCGGACCACAAAGCGGCTGAAAAATATGTGCAGGAATTCAAGGAGTACATAGAAACTGAAGGACTGAAACCTGAATAAGTGTTTAATTGTGATGAAACAGGCCTGTTCTGGAAGAAAATGCCAAGCAGGACCTACATTACTCAGGAGGAAAAGGCACTCCCAGGACATAAGCCTATGAAAGACAGGCTTACTTTGTTGATGTGTGCCAATGCTACTGGTGATTGCAAAGTGAAGCCTTTATTAGTGTATCACTCTGAAACTCCCAGAGCGTTCAGGCAAAAGAATGTCCTCAAGGATAATTTGTGTGTGCTGTGGAGGGCAAACAGTAAGGCATGGGTCACTAGGGAATTTTTCTATAACTGGTTACACCATGCATTTGCCCCCAATGTGAAAGATTACCTAACTGAAAAGAAATTAGAACTTAAGTGCCTCCTGGTGTTAGACAATGCCCCTGGTCATCCTACAGACGTGGCAGAGCGACTTTATGGGGACATGAGCTTCATTAAGGTGAAGTTTTTGCCTCCTAATACCACTCCTCTCCTGCAGCCCATGGACCAGCAGGTTATTTCCAACTTCAAGAAACTGTACACAAAAGCTCTGTTTGAAAGGTGCTTTGTAATGACCTCAGAAACTCAACTGACTCTAAGAGTTTTGGAGAGATCACTTTAATATCCTCAATTGTGTAAACCTTATAGGTAAGGCTTGGGAGGAAGTGACTAAGAGGACCTTGAACTCTGCTTGGAAGAAACTGTGGCCAGAATGTGTAGACAAAAGGGATTTTGAAGGGTTTGAGGGTAACCCTGAGATGATTATGCCAGTTGAGGAATCCATTGTGGCATTGGGAAAGTCCTTGGGGTTGGAGGTTAGTGGGGAGGATGTGGAAGAGTTGGTGGAGGAGGACAATGAAGAACTAACCACTGATGAGCTGATAGATCAACTTCAAGAGCAAGAGGCCAGACCTGGGGAAACTGGTTCAGAGGAGGGGAGAGAGAAATTGAAGAAGTTGCCTACTACAAAGATTAAGGAAATCTGTGCAAAGTGGCTTGAAGTGCAAACCTTCATGGATGAAAATCACCCTCACACAGCTATTGCAAGCCGTGTTGGCAACCTGTACACTGACAATGTTGTGAAACACTTTAGGCAAGTCATAAAGGAACGAGAGGTACAGGCCACTATGGACAGATATCTTGTGCGACAGAAGTCCAGTGACTCTGAAGCTGGCCCTAGTGGCATTAAAAGAAGGGAAGTAACCCCAGAAAAGGACTTGCTACCTCAAGTCCTAATGGAAGGGGATTCCTCTTCTAAACAGTAAGAAGATAATGCTCTCCCCTCCTCCCATCCCATCAATCATCACCAGATCTTCAATAAAAGTAAGTGTCATGTAAGTGTGCATGCCTTTTTCAGTTTGTGTGTATTAAAATTAACATTTCATGTGGTAAAAAATTTTTTTTTTCATACTTTTGGGCGTCTTGCACGGATTAATTTTATTTCCATTATTTCTTATGGGGAAAATTCATTCACATAACGATTATTTCGCATAACAATTACCCCTCTTGCACGGATTAAAATCGTTAACCGGGGGTCCACTGTATTTGCACCAGTAACTCGTTACAGTTGTGACTGGGTGTGGAAGTGTGAATTGCTCATTACTATTTAATTTGTTCATGATTGTAGCCATGTATAAACATAAGTAACCATTCTTACAGGATTCATTACTTGAGTTCATTACCTATGTACCTAGTTCAAATACCAAAACTTTGGGGGCCCCAGTCTCTGGACCCATTACGTACCTCTGTAATCTGTAAATACCTTTGTAACTTGTCATGATTGTGGCAGGTGGGGGATATAGTTTTAGTGGTTGGTGCTTTTATTTAATAAATGTATGGAAGAGGGTAAGGTACCTAGGGATTGGCAGAGAGCATGCATAGTTCCTTTATATAAAGGCAAAGGGGACTAAAGAGTGCAAAAATTAGAGGGATAAGTCTGTTGAGTATAACTGGTAAAGTGTGTGGTAGTTATTATTGAAAGAATTAAGAGTAAGATGGAGAACAGGATAGCAGATGAACAAGGAGGTTTTAGAAATGGTAGGGGGTGTGTGGACCAGGTGTTTACAGTGAAACATGTAAGTGAACAGTGTTTAGATAAGGCTAAAGAGATTTGTGGCATTTATGGATTTGGAAAAGGTGTATGACAGGGTGGATAGGGGGGGCAATGTGGCAGATGTTGCAGGTGTATGGTATAGGAAGTAGGTTACTGAAAGCAGTGAATAGTTTTTACGAGGATAGTGAGGCTCAAGTTAGAGTATGTAGGAAAGAGGGAGATTATTTCCCAGTGAAAGTAGGCCTTAGACAAGGATGTGTGATGTCACCATGGTTGTTTAATATAATTATAGATGGGGTTGTAAGAGAAGTAAATGCGAGGGTCTTGGCAAGAGGCGTGGAGTTAAAAGATAAAGAATCACAGTGGGAGTTGTCACAGTTGCTCTTTGCTGATGACACTGTGCTCTTCGGAGATTCTGAAGAGAAGTTGCAGAGGTTGGTGGATGAATTTGGTAGGGTATATGAAAGAAGAAAAGTGAATACAGGAAAGAGTAAGGTTATGAGGATAAAAAGATTAGGTGATGAAAGATTGGATATCAGATTGGAAGGAGAGTGGAGGAGGTGAGTGTATTTAGATATTTGGGAGTGGATGTGTCAGCAGATGGGTCTATGAAAGATGAGGCGACTCAAAGAATTGATGAGGGGAAAAGGGTGAGCAGTGCACTTAGGATTCTGTGGAGACAAAACTTTGTCCTTGGAAGCAAAGAGGGGAATGTATGAGAGTATAGTTTTACCAACGCTCCTGTATGGGTGTGAAGCATGGGTGATGAATGTTGGAGCGAGGAGAAGGTTGGAGGCAGTGGAGATGTCATGTCTGAGGGCAATGTGTGGTGCGAATATAATGCAGAGAATTCGAAGTTTGGAAGTTAGGAGGTGTGGGATTGCCAAAACTGTTGTCCAGAGGGCTGAGGAAGGGTTGTTGAGGTGGTTCGGACATGTAGAGAGAATGGAGCGAAACAGAATGACGTCAAGGGTATCAGTCTAGTGGAAGGAAGGCAGGGTAGGGGTTGGCCTAGGAAAGGTTTCGTGTACGAGGGGCTTGGACTTCCAGCGGGCATGCATGAGCATGTTTGATAGTGAATGGAGACAAATGGTTTTTAATACTTGACGTGCTGTTGGAGTGAGCAAAGCAACATTTATGAAGGGATTCAGGGAAACCGGCAGACCGGACTTGAGTCCTGGAGATGGGAAGTACAGTGCCTGCACTCTGAAGGAGGGGTGTTAATGTTGCAGTTTAAAAACTGCAATGTAAAGCACCCTTCTGGCAAGAGTGATGGAGTGAATGATGTTGAGTTTTTCTTTTTCAGGCCACCCTGCCTTGGTGGGAATCGGCCAGTGTGTTGGGAATCGGCCAAAAAAAAAAAAAAAAAAAAAAAATTGTCACCGGGTGTGGAAGTGTCAGTGGCTCATTACTTTGTACTTTGTACTTTGTTCGTGATTGTAACCATGTATAGGAGTGAGGCTGATTCATTACCTTAGTAACGTGCCATGATTGACCCGATCTACCTGGAGTTCATTAACTTTGCAACTAGTATAGCTATCATAACTTTGGGGTCCAGCCCGTGGACCCTACCGCCCACAGGATGGGTATGGGGTGCATAATCGATATTAAACTAACTTGAGTATTGAGTGTTGTCTTTTCTGGCGATAAGTCTTCAGTTTCTGATATTAAACTAACTTGAGTATTGAGTGTTGTCTTTTCTGGCGATAAGTCTTCAGTTTCTGTAGTTGATTAAATTGTTGTGAATTGCAATGTTGTACACAGGCATTCCGTGGATCGTCAGACCTGCTTGCGTATTGGTGTTCTGAAGTACGTGTTTGGAGGTCTCATGATGTTTCGCCCATGTATAATTTGCTGCAGTCATTACAAGGGATTATATATACCCCTGTAGAGGATGGAAACTTGTCCTGTCTATTACTGGTAATGTCCTTGATGGTTGTGGAGGTAGATACCTGGAATGAGGTATTGGAAAAGATGTTGGAAACGTGTTTGGCAATGGAGCTGGTGTATGTATCTCTTCTCGGCAGTGTCTTCCCTGGGTGTGGTTAAGATGTTTAATGCCCGTCGTCTGCTGTCTGATGAAGTGACGAGGATAGTGACTATAAATATTCGCGTGCCTTCCACCCCAGGTAGATCTGTTTGTGACTTGAAAAAGCCCACTGTGTGGGCGAAACATTGTCAAAAAAGCATCACATTATACTACACGTGTATATTTCCGTGTCGGTATTTTATACCATTTATTTCCACATTCAGGAGTTGTGGCATCTGTGGATGAGTGACTACCGGGTACTTCCCCACACTAGCCAGCCAGGCTACTTCCCACACACACGATTTGATTTGAGTGGGACTTGTGCACGAGTGAATAGAATTATCAAAGCTTGTAGCTTGGGCAGCATTGAAAACTGGGTTGGGCAAATATTCTGTTAGTGGGATGGTTTGTGAAGGACCTGCCTAGTATGGGCCAACAGGTCTGCTGCAGTGTTCCTGCTTTGTTCCATACACCAACAAGTCTTAATGCTTGGGGTAGCATTTAACTGACTTGACTGAATGAATGACTTACTGACTTGACTGAATGGAAGTGTATGTTTAGCACATGGTACGTAATGTTTTCTGTAATGGTCATGGTAACTTTTTTTTTTTTTTTTTTTTTTTTTTTTTTTTTTTTTTTTTTTTTTTTTTTTTTTTTTTTTTTTTTTTATATCCCTCCCCACCCTACCTTCAATACCTCTATAATATCAGGTTTTTATTAGTTTAGGCATCTTTGTCATGCTTTTGTTCTGTTTTACCTAATATTCTGGAATATAGGTAGATAACTTATTGATAGTAAAAGTATTATTATATAATTTATAGTGCTGTGAGCTTAACCATTAGTTAATAAGAAACGTTGTGTAGTCACCAAATTTCCCACCAACAGGTCGCTGACCTTCAACTTATGCCTTCACATCTTGGCAAGTTCTAATGGAAATAATCCTTGGTTGCCTCACTACAGCCACAAAAGTATGCTCTTTTCTGAGAATTTTTCTTCTGACAAATCACAACATTGTCAACATTTTTTTAGTTTTGGGAGTCATGGCAGTGAAAGGATTAATGACTACAGATACAGTAGACTGTTGATTAAAAAACAATCTTCCAGGGAGTTTGTGCCATATGACTGAAAAATTACGAGAATTTTTCGATCATGACACCATGATGTTCATGACTTGGTAAACATGGAGATAAATAGGTACAAGCCTGTACAGGGAGGCTAGTAACTGCTAATTTCACAGTACCTAAACATTACTATGTCATTAAGTCATTCACTTACCCTGGTGGTATTTAAACAAATGTTGAATATGTTGGTGATTGGTATTAGTGTGGAAAGTACAGAAAGTAAATGAAAAAGTGTAGGGATAATCTTGTGGCATCAACATAAATATTTGTTTCAAGTTTTACAGCCACTACAGTATACAACATTTATATATAATTATCACCATGGGAGTCTCGGGAAAATTAAGACTAAATTAGTTTTCTGCAAACCAATCAATACATGAAATGTTTTTACTTCCTTTGCATTATCAGAGCTAAAATGTGAGGATACTGAAGATTGTTTATATACAAACTGAGAGGAACTCAAAAATTTGTACCTGTTGCTTTCAAATTCAAATTCAAAGTTTATTCTCTATAAGGATTACAATGCTGAGTTTACAGAAATTTGGTTATCGTTTGGTTTACATGTAGTAAAATTGTGATTAGAGTGTACCACTAGAACGCTTAGCATGGCTAGGCATTTCGGGCATACTTAGTTTTATTCTTAATTGTAAAGTATTACAAATTATGAGGTAAGTTGGTATTATGGTATTCTGTTTATATAATCAAGGTTATGATGGGAAATTAAATATAATGTGAATGCAATACCATGTATACTGCACACACTGGGCATCAATTTGATTATGCTTTTATTTGGTGAAAATATACGACTTGCAAATTCTGGGTTGACAAGAACTGTACCTGTCCATAAGACTCCCACCAGTGTTCATATGCTCTGTTTCTCTTCCCTTGTATAATCAAGGGTAAAAAATGAAAGGAACCTGGACGTACTGTGTATATGGTGCTTGCTTCATTATACATTTGTGCATCAGTTTAGCTGATAAACATGCATTTTGTGATGAATCTTCTGTTGGGTTTCAGGGCCACTGACAGTTTATCGAGCCAAGCCGTCCCGTGCTAGGAGAGGGGACTTCGACCAAAGTGGAAGAATGTTTTGACTAATAACTATGTATCATATGTCCCTGATACACCCTGAAGCCAGCAGGAAGGAGCAGGTACAGGCCAATATTTCCTGACGGTCCAGAGGGCGAAACCCCTCCCCGTTGAGAAGGACAGGTAAGTGAAAGTGTGCACCCCAAGCGTGCGCAAGGCCGCATGGAGAGTAGTCCATGCAGAGTGATAACGTGGGCACCACAGCAGGAAGTGTTCCACCGTCTCAGGCTGTGAGGGACACCACGGGCAGTATGTAGAGTCCGTCGTCTGAAGGTGGTACAGATGTGAGCCGCCAGTCGCAAGTGCCCAACTTGGAGAGTCAGTGCAACGTCCACTGAGCGGTTGGGATGGTGAGCCCAAGGGCAGGGGCTATTAAAAGTTCGAACAGAGTCCAACGCCGAAGAAGAGAGGGAGTGTGCCAGGCCCTCTTGCCACTGATGGTAGATTCCCTTCCAAACAGCCCTTGTGAAATCACTGTGGCCCAGGGCAAGAGGGGTAATAGTAGGACGTGTGCGCAAGGGAGGCCGCCCAACCTGCCACTTCATTGCCCCGGATTCCAACATAGGTGGGTACCCACTGAAGGAAGATGCTCCAACCTGGGCTCCACAAGAAGCGCTGGAGGAGAGATTGTCTGACGAACGAGGACATGCAGTGACCATGGACCGGCAGAGCACAAAAGTGCCAGGGAAGATTGGGAATCAAAGAGAACCAATGGTTGTGGGGGGAATGTGATCTAGGACAAAAGGCAGAGCCTGGTGAATGGCGAAGAGCTCCCCTGCCAGGACAGAATGAGCAGGGTCCAGCCGCCACGTTTGACAGAGGGAGAGATTAGCGAAGAAGGCCGCAGAGGATGTGGAAGGGGGGGGGGGTCTGTTTAGATAGAGAATGAAGAGCCATATGCAAGAGTGAAACTCTCTAAATAGAAACTCAACTAATTGAGGGGGGGGGGTTCCCTGTTTCTGTAGTGCCAATCTGGGTGAATGTATTGTCAGGTCCAGCCAGGGGAACACCAGAGACCTGGAGTTTACCTGGAGAGAGTTACGGAGGTCAACACCCCTGTGGCCTGGTCTGTGATCAGGCCGCCTGGTGGATCAGAGCCTGATCAACCAGGCTGTTACTGCTGGCTGCACTCAAACCAACGTACGAGCCACAGCCCGGCTGGTCAGGTACTGACTTTAGGTGCTTGTCCAGTGCCAGCTTGAAGACTGCCAGGGGTCTATTGGTAATCCCCTTTATGTATGCTGGGAGGCAGTTGAACAGTCTCGGGCCCCTGACACTTATTGTATGGTCTCTTAACGTGCTAGTGACACCCCTGCTTTTCATTGGGGGGATGTTGCATCATCTGCCAAGTCTTTTGCTTTCGTAGTGAGTGATTTTCGTGTGCAAGTTTGGTACTAGTCCCTCTAGGATTTTCCAGGTGTATATAATCGTATATCTCTCCCGCCTACGTTCCAGGGAATACAGGTTCAGGAACATCAAGTGCTCCCAGTAATTGAGGTGTTTTATCTCTGTTATGTGCACCATGAAGGTTCTCTGTACATTTTCTAGGTCAGCAATTTCACCTGCCTTGAAAGGTGCTGTTAGTGTGCAGCAATATTCCAGCCTAGATAGAACAAGTGACCTGAAGAGTGTCATCATGGGCTTGATATCCCTAGTTTTGAAGGTTCTCATTATCCATCCTGTCATTTTTCTAGCAGCTGCGACTGATAAAATGTTATTGTTCTTGAAGGCGAGATCCTCCGACATAACTCCCAGGTCTTCGACGTTGGTGTTTCGCTCTATTTTGTGGCCAGAATTTGTTTTGTACTCTGATGAAGAGGGAGGGAGTCATCACAAGTGCAGGAAGTGTAAGGCAGGTCAGGGAACACTGGGCCCTGGCTACAAAGGAAGGCTGAACCAAACATAGGGGCACAGAGGTTCTCCCCCACATCTGTGGAGAGAGGCGGCAGGGGTGAGAACAAGGCAGAGGCCATATGATGGAGTCGTAAACAGTTCCTCGCTGTCCTCACCGACAAGAGAAGGACTATCCCTGACTCTGCCTCCAAGGCTGCAATGGGGGTGGAGGGGAATGCCCCCAGTATAATAATAATAATAATAATAATAATAATAATAATAATAATAATTAATAATAATTTTATTTCTTTGTAAAGGTTAGTGTGTAATTCAAATTCAAACTTTATTCTCCATAAGTATTACAATGCTGAGTTTACAGAATTTGGTTATTGTGTGGTTTACATGTAGTAAAATAATAATTACAGAGTGTACCACTAGAACTCCTAGCATGGCTAGGCATTTCGGGCAGAATTATGTTAAATCTTAGGTTTAAAATGTTACAGAATTATGAGAAGTTGGTATTATGGCTAAGTGACTAAATACTAGTTGTGAGTTTAGCAATGTGAATGCTTTTGTTTTGGCACCATACATAGTTTCAGTATTGGAGTATCACAGGCCAACTTATGACTAGTTAAGATTCATTATTTTGAGATTGAGATTGATATTTCTGTTTATGGTCAAATGGGTGAGTGAGTGTAAGTGTGAACCACCAGGTGGTATTCGTAATTATTAGTTGACAGGGTGTATCAGGGAGATAAGATGTTTTCTGATGGTAGTTTTGAAGGTGATGAATGTATGTGCAGTTTTGGAATTTTCAGGTAGGGTGTTCCAGATTTTAGGGCCTTTGACATACATTGAATTTTTGTAAAGATTTAGTCGGACACGGGGAATGTCAGATGTTTGTGTCTGGTGTTGTGCCTGTGGGTTCTGTCACAACTATCAAGAAAGCGTTTTAGGTCAAGGTTAATATTGGAATTTAAGGTCCTGTAGATGTAGATTGCACAGTAGTAAGTGTGGATGTACTGAACAGGGAGTAAGTTTAGATCTATGAAGAGTGGGGGGGGGGGTGTTGCCAGGGATGGGATTTAGTGATTATTCTTATTGTGGCTTTTTGTTGGGTTATTATTGGCTTTAAGTGTGTTGCTGCAGTTGAACCCCAAGCACAGATAGCATAGGTGAGGTATGGATGTATAAGTGAGTGGTTTAGTGTGAGAAGCGCAGTTTGTGGCACGTAGTATCGTATCTTGGAGAGGATCCCAACCGTTTTGGATACTTTTTTGGTTGTGTGTTGGATATGGGTGCTGAAGTTCAGGTTGTTGTCGAGGTATAGGCCTAGGAATTTGCCCTCATTATGCCTGTTAATTAGTGTTGTCGATCTTAATGTTAATTTGCGCATCTCCTGCTCTGCTACCAAACATAATGTAGTAGGTTTTGTCGACGTTAAGCGTAAGTTTATTGGCTGTCATCCAAGTCGTTATTTTGATCAGCTCCTCATTAACAATGGTGTTGAGGGTTGCAAGATTAGGGTGAGAGATGACATAAGTCGTGTCGTCAGCAAAGAGAATGGGGTTCAGGTGTCGAGATACGTTTGGAAGATCATTGATGTATATGAGGAAGAGCAGGGGACCAAGGACGCTTCCCTGTGGAACTCCAGTATCAAGTGGCTGTGTTGTTGATGCTGTGTCTTTAATGGTGACATACTGATACCTATTAGTAAGGTAAGATTTGAAATAAGCAAGCGCATGGCCTCTTATACCATAATGGTCAAGTTTGTGGAGTAGGATGCCGTGGTCTACTGTGTCAAAAGCTTTTCTTAGGTCAATAAAAATTCCTAGTGGATATTCCTTATTTTCCAATGCTGTGTAAAGCAGATCTAGCATTTTTATAACTGCATCGTTAGTGCTTTTATTTTTCCTGAATCCAAATTGGCTGGGGTCGAGTATGTTTTGTGATGTTATAAATGAATATAGTCTCCTGTGCACGAGTTTCTCAAAGATTTTGGATAGCAATGGTAAGTTTGATATTGGCCTATAGTTGTTTAAATCTGTAGGGTCACCACCTTTATGTATTTGTGTAACCCTTGCCGTCTTGAGTAGTTTCGGGAAGGTGCTAGCTTCTAGTGACTTGTTAAAAAGCACTGAGATAGTATGCGAGAGGACATGGGCCACTCTTGTACAATAATGGTGGGACATGAGACAGATTCCCAGAGTTATTTTTAAGTGACTTTATAATCTCGGTGACTTCCGTGGGCTCAGTTGGAGCAAGATATAAGGAATTTGGGAAATTCCCATCTAGGTAGTCCCCGGCATGGGCATTGGTACGTGGGATTTTATTGGCGAGATTAGAACCTATGGTTGAGAAGTCGTTTATCTTGTTAGCTGTGTTGGTGGGTTGCAGTGGTGTTTCATTAGGTTTAGTTAGGACAATATTCTTGTTTTTTTTTCAGTTTGTGGGTCCCTAGAATCTGAGTGTTTTCCAGGTCTTTTTTATATCTCCTCTTGTGTCAGTGAATCTACTGGAGTAGTTATTAAAACCCAGGATTTCAAAGGCCTGTTATCCCAGGTGTAATGGGAGCAAAAGAAACACAGCAGAAAAAGTTTAGACTTGTATTATCCTTCACCAATTTAGAACAGCAATATGTACACTATGTACAGTAATAAGTATAGTGCACGTCACGGTAAGCAAGGCAGAAATAGAAGCCACAAGATAGCAGACCGTGCTCAACCAGCTCTAGAATGGGAATGACAAGGGCAGACAGGAGAGCGGTACCCACATAACCTCTGCGATTGCCAAAACCATCTTATTGGCTAGAACCTGGTCACTAGTTGAACGACGGGGCCCCATCATCAACTCTTAGCAACCTGGTTCGCTGGTTGGGGGAGATAGCCTGTAAATGAGGGTGTGTACGTGCGCCGAATGAAGGTTACGTACTCTTTGCATGCCACAGTAGTATAGTTGTTTGGCTTTCTTTATTGCTTTGGTGAGGACTGATGAATAGTGTTTAAGAATATCTTTGTGTATTAAGCCCTGTCTATATTGCTTTTCATATTGGTGTTTCTTATCAATGGATTTCAGAATGGTGCTGGTTAGCCATGGGCAACCAAGCCGTTTGTTTGATCTTTCGTTTTTATAGGACAATGTTTGTTGTATAGTCTAAGTAATTTGTTAAGAAAAATGTCTGTCCAGTCATCAATACCATTGGCCTTGGAGAATTCTGTAGGCCAGTCAAGTCTCTAGGTCAGCTGTGAACTTCCTTATTGAGGCCTCATCATGGAGTCTAAATGAGACTGTTGCATTCAAGTGGTGGTTTGCTAATGTTTTTCAAGAGGAAGGTAGGGTAGTGGTCTGTAGTGCTATCTGTGATTATCCCTGATTTAAGGGGGGCTAGTGTATTGGTCCATATGTGGTCTGTTATGGTTGCACTTGTTTCAGTGAGCCTGGTTGGTTTAGTTATTGTTGGTATGAGAAGTGTTGTTCATATTGTTGATGAAATCAGTTACAGGCTGATCATCTAGTAGGCCAAGGTTGATGTTGAAGTCTCCAGCTAAGAGGTGGTGGTGCTTATTCATTTGTCTGTTATTAGTGCCTTTAATTTCTCACTGAAGTTTGGGATGTTAGTGTGGGGGTATCCGGTAAATGGCACCGATTGTTATAGGCGTCTTAAGGTTTTTTACAGTAAAATTAGCAAAAATGTATTCTCCATATTCATCACTAAAGCAATTGGTGCTGATGCAAGATAATTGGTTATGGTAATAGATAGCAATACCACCCCCAACTTGGCATGGTCTGCAGTTGTGGTTTGCTGTATCCTGGTAGAGGGTAGATATCTATTGTCCTGTTTTAGCCAGGTCTCGGTAAGAATAATGCAGGAGAAGGGTGTCTTTAGTGATTCAAGGAGTGACAGGAGGTCATCATAGTGTTTGCTTAAGGACCTGATGTTGTAGTTAAGTACTGATAGACTTTTATCATTGTTTAGGATAGTGCTGGCTTGTGATGCTGTGTAGTAAAGGCAGTTACTTTCCAATAGGTTTTGATTGTGTCAGAGGTGGACCCCAGATAATAGAACATATCTAACATTTCGATCTGAAATATTTCATACAAAATTTCCTGGAAATAAATGAATACGTATCTAACATTTCGCTGTAAAATTTCTTTCTAACGAATATAATTTTTAAATCATGAAGCATACAGCCAACAACTTTCTTTGACATAATTTTTTCACTTTTCCTTGCTACAATACTTTTGGATTCTCTTCTCACTGACAAGCTTTTCAATGTTAGGAGTGGTACTTGATAATGCACAATGAATATAGCTTTCAACTGCAGTCCAATTCCTCTGTTTGGACTTAATGTGCAACAAATAAAAATCCACTCGCATGAAAGTTGATGCAAATGACAAAAGAAATCTGACTGCAAGTGTTTGACAGATTTGATTAAATAATCATACTGGCCCAAATATTTTTCCATGGTAGACGGCTAGTACACATCTTAAGCTGGCAAATCATTTTCCAGGTCCAAGAACTCCTTGTGCATAGCCTCTGGAACACCATGAACATTGTTACGAATGGATTCCTGATGAAAAAAAAAACCATCCCTTGTCATGTCCACCTCCAGAAAGTATCACTGAAATTCATCCCGCATCTTTTGTAAATGCTTGAGAATATGTACCTAGCATGGCATACATCCACACATGGAAATTGAACTAAATATTTATCTTCAACTCTTCCGATTCAGAGTTCTAATTTCTCAAAAAAAAAAAAAAAAAAAAAAAAAAAAAAAAAAAAAAAAAATATTCCTTGGCGAGAGAACAGATTTACTCCTTTCCATTGCAGCTGAAGATTCAGTTTGTTCAAGATGCCAAAAATATAGACAAGGTATGCTAGTTCTAATTCTGACAGTTCTAGCTGTAGTGATACTGCTCCTGTGGGGAGCAGCAGCAGGATAATACTGCACCACCTCTCGGGAGCCTTAGCAACAACAGCTTGGTGTGTGTCGTGGGCGCTAACACATGGTGTGAGATTCTCTTCACTTATATCCATATATTAGTGATGCAGATTACATGGCGAGTTTAAATATATGGCCTGAGTTATAACTTCTCTTGACATATGCAAGACATCACCATCCCTGTAGAAGCAGTAATTAGATGTACTAGTCATTATATTTTGTTGCAGAAGTACTATGAAGATTCTATGTTCAATAAAGCCTAGAGATAAGGCCTGTTTCTCTTTCTATCACAACAATTTATTGAACATAGAATCCTGGGCTACCTGGTGGTGATCCTGCGCTATACTACAACACAACATGGAGCGTTTACTGAAACCTGAGAGGCTAGACTGACCCCAGCTTATCTGGAGTTTTACCTGGAGAGAGTTCCGGGGGTCAGCGCCCCCGCGGCCCGGTCTGTGACCAGGCCTCCTCGTGGATCAGAGCCTGATCAACCAGGCTGTTACTGCTGGCTGCACGCAAACCAACGTAAGAGCCACAGCCCAGCTGGTCAGGAACCGACTTTAGGTGCTTGTCCAGTGCCAGCTTGACTGCCAGGGGTCTGTTGGTAATCCCCCTTGTGTATGCTGGGAGGCAGTTGAACAGTCTCGGGCCCCTGACACTTATTGTATGGTCTCTTAACGTGCTAGTGACACCCCTGCTTTTCATTGGGGGGATGTTGCATCGTCTGCCAAGTCTTGCTTTCGTAGCGAGTGATTTTCGTGTACAAGTTCGGTTCTAGTCCCTCTAGGATTTTCCAGGTGTATATTATCATGCATCTCTCCCGCCCACATTCCAGGGAATACAGTTTTAGGAACCTCAAGCACTCCCAGTAATTGAGGTGTTTTATCTCAGTTATGCGCACCGTAAAGGTTCTCTGTACATTTTCTAGGTCAGCAATTTCACCTTCCTTGAAAGGTGCTGTTAGTGTGCAGCAATATTCCAGCCTAGATAGAACAAGTGACCTGAAGAGTGTCATCATGGGCTTTGCCTCCCTAGTTTTGAAGGTTCTCATTATCCATCCTGTCATTTTTCTAGCAGATGCGATTGATACAATGTTATGGTACTTGAAGGCGAGATCCTCCGACATTATCACTCCCAGGTCTTTGACGGTGTTTTGCTCTATTTTGTGGCCAGAATTTTTGTACTCTGATGAAGTTTTAATTTCCTTGTGTTTACCATATCTGAGTAATTGAAATTTCTCATTGTTGAACTTCATATTGTTTTCTGCAGCCCACTGAAAGATTTGGTTGATGTCCACCTGGAGCCTTGCAGTGTCTGCAATGGAAGACAGTCGTGCAGATTCGGGTGTCATCTGCAAAGGAAGACACGGTGCTGTGGCTGACATATTTGTCTCAGGTATGAGGATGAGGAACAAGATGGGAGAGAGTACCGTGCTTTGTGGAACAGCTTTTCACCGTAGCTGCCTCGGACTTTACTCTGTTGACTACCGTGTTCTGTTAGTGAGGAAATTATAGATCCATCGACCGACTTTTCCTGTTATTCGTTTAGCACGCATTTTGTGCGCTATTACGCCATGGTCACACTTGTCGAAGGCTTTTGCAAAGTTTGTATATATTACATCTGCATTCTTTTTATCTTCTAGTGCATTTACGACCTTGTCGTAGTGATCCAATAGTTGACAGACAGGAGCAACCTGTTCTAAACCCATGTTGCCCTGGGTTGTGTAACTGATGGGTTTCTAGATGGGTGGTGATCTTGATTCTTACGACCCTTTCAAAGATTATGATATGGGATGTTAGTGCTATCGGTCTGTAGTTCTTTGCTGTTGCTTTACTGCCCCCTTTGTGGAGTGGGGCTCTGTGTTGTTTTTTAGTAACTGTGGGGCGACCCCCGTGTCCATGCTCCCTCTCCATAGGATGGAAAAGGCTCGTGATAGGGGCTTCTTGCAGTTCTTGATGAACACAGAGTTCCACGAGTCTGGCCCTGGGGCAGAGTGCATGGGCATGTCATTTATTGCCTGTCCAAAGTCATTTGGCGTCAGAATAACATCGGATAGGCTTGTGTTAACCAAATTTTGTGGCTCTCATAAATTCATTTTGATCTTCGACTCAGTCTGGTTAGCGGCTTGCTAAAAACCGAGTCATATTGGGACTTGAGTAGCTCACTCATTTCCTTGCTGTCATCTGTGTAGGACCCATCTTGTTTAAGTAGGGACCCAATACTGGACGTTGTTCTCGACTTAGATTTGGCATAGAAGAAATACTTTGGGTTTCTTTAGATTTCATTTTATGGCTTTTAGTTCTTCCCGCAATTCCTGACTCCTATAAGATTCCTTTAGCTTAAGTTCGATGCTTGCTATTTCTCTGACCAGTGTCTCCCTACGCATTTCAGATATATTGACCTCTTTTAGCCGCTCTGTTATTCTTTTCCGTCGCCTGTAAAGGGAGCGCCTGTCTTTCTATTTTACATCTACTCCTTTTTCTTAGAGGAATAAGCCTTGTGCATACATCTAGTGCCACCAAGTTAATCTGTTCTAGGCGTAAGTTGGGGTCTGTGTTGCTTAGTATATCTTCCCAGCTTATATCGGTTAGGACTTGGTTTACTTGGTCCCACTTTGTTTTTGTTATTGAAGTTGAATTTGGTGAATGCTCCCTCGTGACTAATCTCATTTTGTTGGTCTGGGGCTCCACGCATACATGTCTGAACCTCAATTATGTTGTGATCTGAGTATATTGTTTTTGATATGGGGACATTTCTTATCAGATCATCATTGTTAGTGAAGATGAGGTCTAGTGTATTCTCCAGTCTAGTAGGCTCTATTATTTGCTGGTTTAAATTGAATTTTGTGCAGATATTTAAAAGCTCGTGTGAGTTTTCATCAGAGCTGCCTCCTGGTGTTATTACTGCAACAATATTATTTGCTATATTCCTCCATTTTAGGTGCCTTAAGTTGAAATCCCCCAGGAGCAAGATGTTGTGCAGGAGCTGGAAGATTTTCCAGACAGTGGTCAATTTTTAGCAGCTGTTCCTGGAATTGCTGGGATGTTGCATCCGGAGGCTTGTAGACTACCACAATGACTAGGTTTTGGTTCTCTACCTTTACTGCTAAAACTTCCACTACATCATTTGAGGCATTTAGCAGTTCTGTGCAAACAAGTGACTTTGCAATTAGCTAGACCTGGCTCATGGAGGTGGGAAAAGCAGTGGCAGCACTATGAAGAATTGGTGAGGGTGTTGCAGTTCAGAGGGTCATTTGAATACACACTTCTGGCAAAGTGGCGATTGAGTGAATGTTGGCGAATGTGTCAAATATATATAAAAAAAAGCCTTTAAATGAAAAACAATTTACTAGAATATAATTTACAGCCATTTTCATTATCATTTACCAAAAGCAATCAAACATGAATAACTTAAATTACTACAGAATTTAAGCAACCAAGTGCATAATTATGGTAAAAGAAATACTCCAAGCATACTATATATACAAAGGTCTAGGAAAAATTACTTATTGAAAGACTAAATAGCAAAGAAAAAGGCACAATACTGTGACTGTAAATGGTCCAAGTCAGACAGAAACGTCGTCGTAAGCTTCTCTCTTCCATGTGCGGGTTATTTGTGTCTTGAAAGAAAATTTAAGAATTCTCATACCTCATCCTTCAGCCCGTTTATTGTGAAGAAGATTTACTTCACCGTCCGAGCAATCATGCCCTGCTGCTCTTCGTTCTGAAGCACACCTTCCATTGTGTAAGTCTTTCCCGAGCCTGTTTGCCCATACGCCAATACACATGCGTTCTGTCCGTCTATTACCGACTGACAGAGCTGTGATATTTCTTCGAATATTTTTGTTTGTGTTGCTCTTGGCCCGTACACCTGATCGAAAGTGAATTCACTCCTTTTGCTTCCATTTTGATCTAGAAAAAAATAACATTTAATTGGTTATGGTTTATTTGCTGCTTCTTTTTCGGATCACCTTACCTCAGTGGGAGACGGCCCATATGTTAAAAAATAAAAATGGTTTACTGCAGTAAGGTGGACAATGAAGGTATCCCTAATCTTGGTATGGTATCTCATGTTGCAAATAATATTTTGAAGGAAAAGAAGCCTCTTTGCTGCACTACGTCTAATACTACTCCAATTTCATCGCATACAAGCGATAGAGAAATATGGAAAATACAGAATGAATGTACTGTATAGTCTATTATAATAAAATACTGACCACTACTAGTCCACTACGCAACCAACTACCAACCAGTGAGAGAAATGAAACCATCACTACACCATCACTAAACTATCATAACCTATGATAGATAAGGTAATCTGCAACTCGTCCAACTACCACTGCCACCACTACACAACCAGCAATGAGACAGTGAAGGGCAACACTACAGGACTAGCCAGTAACTATCACCACTACTTTAGCTTCCAATTACCACCACCACTAAACTAACTACTACAACCACTACACAGCTAGTAATGAGACTATGGATGGAACCACTACACAACCAACAACGAAACAGTGGAGAACACTACACAACCAACCAACTACCATCGCCACTATTCAACCAACAATGAAACAATGGAGAACACTACACAACCAACAATGTAACAGTGGAGAACACTACACAACCAACTACCATCACCACTATACAACCAACAATGGAACAGTGGAGAACACTACACAATCAGCAATGGAGATGGTGGATGATACCACCACACAACCAAGTACATACAACCATGAAAACCAATAATACATGCCACCAAAACTGAAGTCAAACTCCACACATTACTAAAAAAAAATTATTCCATGTTGACTATTTTCTATCTGGTATCTGGAAACAGTCATGACTGCATCAAATCTTACCTAGTTATATTTATTTTTCCACTATCATTATTATTGTGGTCTGCAAAAGGAAGCATAAAACCTACCTGGAGTTTACCTGGAGAGAGTTTCGAGGGTCAACGCCCCCGCGGCCCGGTCTGTGACCAGGCCGCCTGGTGGATCAGCGCCTGATCAACCAGGCTGTTGCTGCTGGCTGCACGCAAACCAACGTACGAGCCACAGCCCGGCTGATCAGGAACTGACTTTAGGTGCTTGTCCAGTGCCAGCTTGAAGACTGCCAGGGGTCTGTTGGTAATCCCCCTTATGTGTGCTGGGAGGCAGTTGAACAGTCTCTGGCCCCTGACACTTATTGTATGGTCTCTTAACGTGCTAGTGACACCCCTGCTTTTCATTGGGGTGATGGTGCATCGTCTGCCAAGTCTTTTGCTTTCGTAGCGAGTGATTTTCGTGTGCAAGTTCGGTACTAGTCCCTCTAGGATTTTCCAGGTGTATATAATCATGTATCTCTCCCTCCTGCTTTCCAGGGAATACAGGTTTAGAAACCTCAAGCGCTCCCAGTAATTGAGGTGTTTTATCTCCGTTATGCACGCCGTGAAAGTTCTCTGTACATTTTCTAGGTCGGCAATTTCACCTGCCTTGAAAGGTGCTGTTAGAGTGCAGCAATATTCCAGCCTAGATAGAACAAGTGACCTGAAGAGTGTCATCATGGGCTTGGCCTCCCTAGTTTTGAAGGTTCTCATTATCCATCCTGTCATTTTTCTAGCAGATGCGATTGATACAATGTTATGGTCCTTGAAGGTGAGATCCTCCGACATAATCACTCCCAGGTCTTTGACGTTGGTGTTTCGCTCTATTTTGTGGCCAGAATTTGTTTTGTACTCTGATGAAGAGAGAGATTTTGGGAGATGTTAAGTGAATGTATAGGAGCCTTTGAACCAAGTGAGAGAGTAATTGTGGTAGGGGACTTGAATGCTAAAGTAGGAGAAACTTTTAGAGAGGGTGTGGTAGGTAAGTTTGGGGTGCCAGGTGTAAATGATAATGGGAGCCCTTTGATTGAACTTTGTATAGAAAGGGGTTTAGTTATAGGTAATACATATTTTAAGAAAAAGAGGATAAATAAGTATACACGATATGATGTAGGGCGAAATGACAGTAGTTTGTTAGATTATGTATTGGTAGATAAAAGACTGTTGAGTCGACTTCAGGATGTACATGTTTATAGAGGGGCCACAGATATATCAGATCACTTTCTAGTTGTAGCTACACTGAGAGTAAAAGGTAGATGGGATACAAGGAGAATAGAAGCATCAGGGAAGAGAGAGGTGAAGGTTTATAAACTAAAAGAGGAGGCAGTTAGGGTAAGATATAAACAGCTATTGGAGGATAGATGGGCTAATGAGAGCATAGGCAATGGGGTCGAAGAGGTATGGGGTAGGTTTAAAAATGTAGTGTTAGTGTTCAGCAGAAGTTTGTGATTACAGGAAAGTGGGTGCAGGAGGGAAGAGGAGCGATTGGTGGAATGATGATGTAAAGAGAGTAGTAAGGGAGAAAAAGTTAGCATATGAGAAGTTTTTACAAAGTAGAAGTGATGCAAGGAGGGAAGAGTATATGGAGAAAAAGAGAGAAGTTAAGAGAGTGGTGAAGCAATGTAAAAAGAGAGCAAATGAGAGAGTGGGTGAGATGTTATCAACAAATTTTGTTGAAAATAAGAAAGTTTTGGAGTGAGATTAACAAGTTAAGAAAGCCTAGAGAACAAATGGATTTGTCAGTTAAAAATAGGAGAGGAGAGTTATTAAATGGAGAGTTAGAGGTATTGGGAAGATGGAGGGAATATTTTGAGGAATTGTTAAATGTTGATGAAGATAGGGAAGCTGTGATTTCGTGTATAGGGCAAGGAGGAATAACATCTTGTAGGAGTGAGGAAGAGCCAGTTGTGAGTGTGGGGGAAGTTCGTGAGGCAGTAGGTAAAATGAAAGGGGGTAAGGCAGCCGGGATTGATGGGATAAAGATAGAAATGTTAAAAGCAGGTGGGGATATAGTTTTGGAGTGGTTGGTGCAATTATTTAATAAATGTATGGAAGAGGGTAAGGTACCTAGGGATTGGCAGAGAGCATGCATAGTTCCTTTGTATAAAGGCAAAGGGGATAAAAGAGTGCAAAAATTATAGGGGGATAAGTCTGTTGAGTGTACCTGGTAAAGTGTATGGTAGTTATAATTGAAAGAATTAAGAGTAAGACGGAGAATAGGATAGCAGATGAACAAGGAGGCTTTAGGAAAGGTAGGGGGTGTGTGGACCAGGTGTTTACAGTGAAACATATAAGTGAACAGTATTTAGATAAGGCTAAAGAGGTCTTTGTGGCATTTATGGATTTGGAAAAGGCGTATGACAGGGTGGATAGGGGGGCAATGTGGCAGATGTTGCAAGTGTATGGTGTAGGAGGTAGGTTACTGAAAGCAGTGAAGAGTTTTTACGAGGATAGTGAGGCTCAAGTTAGAGTATGTAGGAAAGAGGGAATTTTTTTCCCAGTAAAAGTAGGCCTTAGACAAGGATGTGTGATGTCACCGTGGTTGTTTAATATATTTATAGATGGGGTTGTAAGAGAAGTAAATGCGAGGGTCTTGACAAGAGGCGTGGAGTTAAGATAAAGAATCACACACAAAGTGGGAGTTGTCACAGCTGCTCTTTGCTGATGACACTGTGCTCTTGGGAGATTCTGAAGAGAAGTTGCAGAGATTGGTGGATGATTTTGGTAGGGTGTGCAAAAAAAGAAAATTAAAGGTGAATACAGGAAAGAGTAAGGTAATGAGGATAACAAAAAGATTAGGTGATGAAAGATTGGATATCAGATTGGAGGGAGAGTATGGAGGAGGTGAACGTATTCAGATATTTGGGAGTGGACGTGTCAGCAGATGGGTCTATGAAAGATGAGGTGAATCATAGAATTGATGAGGGAAAAAAGAGTGAGTGGTGCACTTAGGAGTCTGGAGACAAAGAACTTTGTCCTTGGAGGCAAAGAGGGGAATGTATGAGAGTATAGTTTTACCAACGCTCTTATATGGGTGTGAAGCGTGGGTGATTAATGTTGCATTGAGGAGAAGGCTGGAGGCAGTGGAGATGTCATGTCTGAGGGCAATGTGTGGTGTGAATATAATGCAGAGAATTCGTAGTTTGGAAGTTAGGAGGTGTGGGATTACCAAAACTGTTGTCCAGAGGGCTGAGGAAGGGTTGTTGAGGTGGTTCGGACATGTAGAGAGAATGGAGCGAAACAATGACTTCAAGAGTGTATCAGTCTGTAGTGGAAGGAAGGCGGGGTAGGGGTCGGCCTAGGAAAGGTTGGAGGGAGGGGGTAAAGGAGGTTTTGTGTGCGAGGGGCTTGGACTTCCAGCAGGCATGCGTGAGCGTGTTTGATAGGAGTGAATGGAGACAAATGGTTTTTAATACTTGACGTGCTGTTGGAGTGTGAGCAAAGTAACATTTATGAAGGGATTCAGGGAAACCGGCAGGCCGGACTTGAGTCCTGGAGATGGGAAGTACAGTGCCTGCACTCTTGAAGGAGGGGTGTTAATGTTGGTTTAAAAACTGTAGTGTAAAGCACCCTTCTGGCAAGACAGTGATGGAGTGAATGATGGTGAAAGTTTTTCTTTTTCGGGCCACCCTGCCTTGGTGGGAATCGGCCAGTGTGATAATAAAAAAAAAATAAGACTCCAGGTAAAAGGTTTAAGGTAATTACATTTGGTAACAAAAAGCTACCAAGTGTGAAAACAAGGTAAAACTATGGAGATGGTGTGGCAAGTAGGCAAAAGTATTACATGAACATGTCCATATCCATATATTGAAATAGAGGATGTCAAGTGGGTATGAGGAGCTATCTCTGTAAGGGACATGCAGGATGAAAAAAGTAAGGGAAAACTAGACATCCTGGAAAATGGACAAATGTTTATAGCTAACCCTCAGCTTGAAGACTTTGGCATTTATGGTTGCTTCACTATACGTGGTCGACTGATAGCCGTTCTCAAAATAGTCCCAGATTAGATGATGTAAGAGTTGGAATACAGTTATAAAGCTATTGTAAGTACTGCACTTATAATTCTGGTGATTTTTCTCATGATCACATTAATAGCTGTGATGATGAAGAATGGCAACCAAGAAGAACTTAATCCACTTTTTACTGGAATCTTTTCTGTATGGATACTAGCAGTCTTACACAGCCAGAAAAACTAAGTAGCTTACTGGTTGTGAATACATAAAAGATGCTGCCAAAAATGTTCAAAGGAAGTAAGGATACAGCTTCACAATGACTGTTCAACAGAGGCATTACAGCTGTCATGTGCGAGAGTAATGTGTGGTGTGAATATCAAAGAATTTGGTGTAGAAATTAAAAAGCAATGAAGGGTAATCAACAGCCAAGCCACTTGCACATCCTGCTACCTGGAAGGGAATCTAGCAGAGAAACAGCAGCTCCTGATTTCACTGTTCAATTCTGAAAGTTAGGAGTACTAGTACATCAGTCATCACCTGAATAACTAACCAAGATACACCCTTCTACAAATGGGAATCCCTTTCCATAAAGGGGAATCCCTTTCCATAAAGACAGCTCTTGCATCTCTACTCTCTACCACAATCACTACCACCCTCTACCACCACCACTGTTATTTTTCTACAAACTTTTTCTTTTATTCTATGTCTCACCTTTACCAAAGGGCTGGCACTAGAAGCTTTCTTTGGGCCCATGGTGGCTTATTTAGCAGTTTCAAGCACAAAAAAACAATAGATTACGAAATGTATTGTATGAACACATGGGGTGGTGGTCACTTGCCCACAAACAATGCCACATTGAGTCCTGAATGTTCTGTGGGAGCCTTTGTGTATGCCCGACCGCTCCCAGCCGCACAAACACTTTCTGTACGATGGACAAATCGCGAGGCAAATCACGAACTGCGAGGCCAGAAGTCGAAATTCACGAAGTGAGGCTCACAAAACTCGGGGGTCCACTGTGTGCTGCTCGTGGATTAGTACACCAAACAGGGATGAGAATGAAAATTAGCCCATAAGCTCCCATGACATCGAAGGTCCTCGGATGGCAGTAAAACAGCTACCTCTGCTGGATGCGCCGTCTTTGTAAGATTGGGTGGTCCTGTGGGTTAAGGCATCATGTGGTTCTAGCTCTCCATGAGGACCAGTACAACATAGGTTCGAGTCCTCGGCTAGTGCAGTGTTATTGATTAATACCACTCGTTCATGGGTACAATAATACAGTGGGCCATCGGTTCACGATATTAATCCGTTCCCGAGAGCTCATCGTAAACCAAAATTATCGGAAAGCGAAAATTTTTCCCATAAGAAATAATGGAAATGAAGTTAATCTGTGAAAGACACCCAAAAGTTTTGAAAATTTTTTTACATGTACATTGTATTAATTTTAATACACAAACTGAAGACATGCACAGTTACATGACACTTTCCTTTATTGAAGACCTGGTGGTGATTGATGGGATGTTAGAAGGTGAGTGTGTGGATGGTCTTAGTGTTTAGAAGGGGAATCTCCTTCCATTAGGACTTGAGGTATCAAGTCCTTTTCCAGGGTTACTTCTTTTAATGCCACTAGGACCAGCTTGTCACTGGACTTAAGTCGCACAACATATCTGTCCATAGAGGCCTGTACCTCTCGTTCCTTTATGACTTTCCTAAAGTGTTTCACAACATTGTCAATGTAATAGTCACCAGCACGGCTTTCAATAGCTGTGTGAGGGTGATTTTGATCCATAAAGGTTTGCACTTCAAGCCACTTTGCACATATTTCCTTAATCTTTGAAGTAGGCAACTTATTCAGTTTCTCCTTCCCCTCCTCCGAAGCAGTTTCCTCAGGTGTGGCCTCTTGCCGTTGAAGATGATCTAGCAACTCATCAGTGGTTAGTTCTTCATTGTCCTCCTCCACCAACTCTTTCACATCCTCCCCACTAACCTCCAACCCCAAGGACTTCCCCAATGCCACAATTCATTCCTCAACTGGCATAGGCTTCTCAGAGTTAGCCTCAAACCCTTCGAAATCCCTTTTGTCTACACATTCTGGCCAGTTTTTCCCAGGCAGAGTTCAAGGTCCTCTTAGTCACTTCCTCCCAAGCCTTACCTATAAGGTTTACACAATTGAGGATATTGAAGTGATCCTTCCAAAACTCCTTTAGTCAATAGTTTCTGTGGTCACTTCAAAGCACCTTTCAAACATAGCTTTTGTGTACAGTTTCTTGAAGTTGGAAATGACCTGCTGGTCCATGGGCTGCAGGAGAGGAGTGGTATTAGGAGGCAAAAACTTTACCTTAATGAAACTCATGTCCCCAGAAAGTCACTCTGCCAAGTCTGTAGGATGACCAGGGGCATTGTCTAATACCAGGAGGCACTTAAGGTCTAATTTCTTTTCAATTAGGTAATTTTTCACATTGGGGGCAAATGCATGGTGAAACCAGTCATAGAAAGTCCCAAGTGACCCATGCGTTACTGTTTGCCCTCCACAGCGCGCGCACACACGCACATTAGCCTTGAGGATATTCTTTTGCCTGAACGCTCTGGGAGTTTGTGATACACCAATGAAGGCTTCACTTAGCAATCACCACTAGCATTGGCACACGAGAAGAGTAAGCCTGTCTTTCATAGGCTTATGTCCTGGGAGTGCCTTTTCCTCCTGAGTAATGTAGGCCCTGCTTGGCAATTTCTTCCAAAACAGGCTTGTTTCGTCACAATTAAACACTTGTTCAGGTTTCAATCCTTCAGCTTCTGCGTACTCCTTGAATTCGTGCACATATTTTTCAGCCGCTTTGTGGTCTGAACTGGCAGCCTCGCCATGCCTAATCACACTATGTATGCCACTACGATTCTTAAATCTTTTAAACCAACCTTTGCCGGCCTTAAATTCACTTGCATCACCACTAGTTCCAGGCAATTTTTTTACCAAATCGTCATGCAACTGCCTAGCCTTTTCACAAATGATCGCGTGAGAGATGCTATCTCCTGTTATGTTTTTCATTTATCTACACCAATAAGTCTCTCAACATTTTCAAACACTTGCAGTTGCTGTTTCATAGTCACAGTTGCACCTTTTGCAAGAACAGCTTCTTTGATTGCCGTTTTCCTGCTTGCTATAGTAGAGATGGTTGATTGGGGTTTACTATACAACCTGACCAGCTCCGACAAACGCACTCCACTTTCGTACTTTGCAATTATCTCTCTTCATTTCAACAGTCATTAGCACCCTTGGTCTCAAAGGGTTGGCACTAGGAGCTTTCTTGGGGCCCATGGTGACTTATTTTGCAGAAACACGCACCAAAAACAGTGATAATATGGATAATATGGAATGTACCGAATGTATCCTTAGATGCGCACACACTGGCTGGCTTGTAAACACTGGCACACACAGGGCAGTTCAGGCCACATGTGGACATGTCTCGTATGAACCGCATCGCATACCGGGTTTTGTAATGGGAACGGAGGCAAATTCTCTGCGATATAATGCATCGGTTACCAGATTTATCGGATACCGATAGCATCGCGAACCAGGGGTCTAATGTATATACAATTATATATAATTTTCACACATTATTATAATACTGTGTGCATAAAAAATCAAAATGGAATTCATGTGTGAAGCCTGGCAATGTAACTAATGAACAGAGGAAATGTTATTTTAGTACCATGAATGCCTGCAATGTTTATTCTCGACCCTATTTTGAATTTTTTGTGAAACTGGCCAAAATACCAATTTCTCATATACCTAGTTGGATGAATTTAATTAGACCTGCACAAACCAGTGGTGAAAAACTGGCCCACTAGTTTAAGGACTGACTTTCCATAGATTCAAACCCTAAAAGCATAACATCCCCATAAATATAACAGGCAATTCCTTCATCAGTTTATGTAAAAGACTAAAAATGAAATGCAAAGTTCATAATCAAATTATTTTTCAACAACACATCGGCCCTCTCCCACTGAGGCAGTGACTGGAAAGAAAAAAAAAACTTACACCATCATTCAACACTATTACCATTCACATATAATCACTGTCTTTGCAGAAGTGCCCAGATTTGACAGCTTAGATGTCACTCCAAACAGCCAATATCCCAAACTCCGCCTTTAAAATGCATGCATTTTACTTCCCACTCCCAGGACCTGAGTCCCTGGATCCCTTTACCAACATCCTAAATTTAAGGCTTTTCTTCCTTTTATTTTTAGTAAGCTGGACAGGAAAAGGTGCTAGAAGCCCACTGCTCCCGGCATTTTAGTTGACTCTTACAACACGCATGGCTTATGGAGGAAATATTCTTATTCCACTTCCCCATGGACTTGCTACTTTCAACTAACTGGCCGTATCCCACAGATGCAGGGTGGCCCAAAAAGAAAAAAGAAAAGTTTCTCTTTAACTTTAGTAATGTATACAGGAGAAAGTGTTACTAGTCCCTTGCTCCCGGCATTTTAGTCGCCTCTTACGACATGCATGGCTTACGGAGGAAGAATTCTATTCCACTTCTCCATTCCCCATGGACATAAGAGGAAATATAATAAGAACAAGTGTAAGCAAAAGTAGAAAGATATACCCATTATCTTGTGGGTCTGAGACAGAAAAAAGACAACAGCACTCCCACCATGTAAAACAAATACAGTGGTACCCTGAGTTTTGTACAGCTCCCAATTTGAAAAATTATTTAAGTGTATTATTATAAGTGCTTTTGTAAGTATTTTTGGGGGTCTGAAATAGAGTAATCTAATTTACATTATCTCTTATGGGAACAAATTCGTTCGGTAACACCACTCGAACAGACTAGACTTCGGTAACGAATTATGGCCAAAACTCAGGGTACCACTGTACAGGTTTGTCTTACTCATTTGTCAGGACAGTAGTACCCCCCTCGGTGGTTAATGTCTACCAACCTAGTATTACTATCACACTAAAAAAAAAAAGCACTAAACCAGTGTGGACAAAATTAGTCTAAGGAACATAAGAGATCAAATATTAAGTTTCAACAAGATAAGTTCCTCAAACTCCACTTGAAAGACAAGTTACATTAGAAGCATTGATGTTCATTAATGCTGTAGTGTACAGCTGTGTACTCTTGCTCTAACAATTACACATAGTAAGTGTAGAATTATTCCACTTCTACTTACTTTCAAATTAGTGACAAAGGTCTCAGTTTTTGTTTTGTCCACTAATCTGATGTCATAATTCAAATTTGTTGGCTCTCCTGGAGAGAGCAGGAGATCTCGGATAACTTCGTTGTAAATTTCAACGAAGCTAACCTTAATCTTGTAAGACCAACCCTGCAAAAAAGCAACAATAAGATAAATAAGGTACAGAGCAGAGTTTAAGACAAACATTTTTGAGAAGAGGTAAAATTAAATACGTATCAGGAAAAGCTCAATATGACTAACAGCTTTCAGAGTATTTGAGGAGTGGGGTAAAAGTTGATCACATGTTCATTTACAAAAAGTTAAATCTTTCTTTTTTGCATTGGCTGTTTCCCACTATTACGATAAACTTTATAAACCCTAGGCGTTGTTAGTCTAGGGGACTTTTCAAGGAGAATTGTTCTCTAGTTCTATCGTAATAAGGTTGTAGGGAGATCAACAAACATTTTAAAATGTATCTTTAATATATAAACAGACTTTATATATTACTTAAAAATGAAGACCTTCAATTTTTGTTGTATGAACCTTTCATATACGGTTGACAAAAGTTACATTATTTCCTATTTTCTAAGGAGATTAGGTTAATGGTTTAACAAACTCGAAGTCTCCACAGACGAGAACTTCTGTTTAAGGAAAATTTCAGTTTCTGGTGACTTTAAGCGAGTAAAGTGAGTAAGCTGTGGAGACCTTCTCTACACAGAGAGAAGTGCTGTACTGTTTAATCTACCCCACTCACACCTGACGTCAGCTCGCTTCAGGCGAGTAGTGTAGAAGTGAGGCCAAACAAATTGGTCGTTATCCATTTCCACAGCAGAATAAATATATATATATAATGAAAAATGGGAAAGGTGAAAATGAATATTTAATATTATAAAGCTGATTACTCTCTTTTTAGCATTTAACGATAGTAATCGCAATATAATAATAGAAAGATGAGCAAATATGAAAGACATATATTATAACTGCATTTCTGCGTAACACCCCTTCCCTTAGGACAGTATGTAGTACTGGGAATTTTTGTTTTTTCCAAAGGTTTTGTATCGAGAAGCATACGAATGATCATATCGAAGGGACTTCGGATCCGAGAGACGAGGCGTGTATGCACCAGACTTCTAGTATCCCGTTAGCGTTAGTACATGCACATAAGCCTTCGGGGTAGCGGGAAAGGAGGCAATAGCCAGCCTAGTCTCTCGACCAAATCCTAGCTCGATACAGCATGTTACCACACATACAGTAACTGTAAATAGACAAAACATTAGATAAACAGAAATCTGAATGGTTTAAAAGTTTAAAGTAAAAATTTAGACAATAGAATCGTCAAATGAATGAACTTTATTAGGGACGCGAAAGAGCGTCGGCAAGAACGTTACTCGGGCCTTTTATATGATTAATGCTAAATGAATAGGGCTGAATTCTGAGAGCCCACCTCAGAATTCGGGCATTTTTTGATTTCTTTGTATTTATAAATGTTAAGGGGTTGTGATAGGAAAATACTGATATTTTATGAGGCGATGTTCCCAGGTATACGTCGAAATACTCTAAAGAAACTACCAGGGCTAATGCCTCTTTTTCAACAGTTGAATAATTTCTTTGATGGGACTTTAACTTTGATGAAAAATAGCAAATGGGATGCAAAACTTCAGTATCTGATGAATTTTGTAGCAAGACTGCCCCTATAGCATAGCAGCTAGCATCAATATGCAAGATAAAGGGTTTGTGAAAATTGGGACTTTGTAATACAGGAGAGGACGTAAGCAATCTTTTTAATTTTTCAAAAGTTTCATTACATTCCAGGGTCCATTTAAAGGTTACTCTAGGACTAGTTAATTCAGTCAGAGGAGCAGCTAATTGTGCATAAAAAATTCATTTTGATCTTCGACTCAGTCTGGTTAGCGGCTTGCTAAAAACCGAGTCATATTGGAACTTGAGTAGCTCACTCATTTCCTTGCTGTCATCTGTGTAGGACCCATCTTGTTTAAGTAGGGACCCAATACTGGACGTTGTTCTTGACTTAGATTTGGCATAGAAGAAATACTTTGGGTTTCTTTAGATTTCATTTTATGGCTTTTAGTTCTTCCCGCAATTCCTGACTCCTATAAGATTCCTTTAGCTTAAGTTCGATGCTTGCTATTTCTCTGACCAGTGTCTCCCTACGCATTTCAGATATATTGACCTCTTTTAGCCGCTCTGTTATTCTTTTCCGTCGCCTGTAAAGGGAGCGCCTGTCTTTCTATTTTACATCTACTCCTTTTTCTTAGAGGAATAAGCCTTGTGCATACATCTAGTGCCACCAAGTTAATCTGTTCTAGGCTTAAGTTGGGGTCTGTGTTGCTTAGTATATCTTCCCAGCTTATATCGGTTAGGACTTGGTTTACTTGGTCCCACTTTGTTTTTGTTATTGAAGTTGAATTTGGTGAATGCTCCCTCGTGACTAATCTCATTTTGTCGGTCTGGGGCTCCACGCATACATGTCTGAACCTCAATTATGTTGTGATCTGAGTATATTGTTTTTGATATGGGGACATTTCTTATCAGATCATCATTGTTAGTGAAGATGAGGTCTAGTGTATTCTCCAGTCTAGTAGGCTCTATTATTTGCTGGTTTAAATTGAATTTTGTGCAGATATTTAAAAGCTCGTGTGAGTTTTCATCAGAGCTGCCTCCTGGTGTTATTACTGCAACAATATTATTTGCTATATTCCTCCATTTTAGGTGCCTTAAGTTGAAATCCCCCAGGAGCAAGATGTTGTGCAGGAGCTGGAAGATTTTCCAGACAGTGGTCAATTTTTAGCAGCTGTTCCTGGAATTGCTGGGATGTTGCATCCGGAGGCTTGTAGACTACCACAATGACTAGGTTTTGGTTCTCTACCTTTACTGCTAAAACTTCCACTACATCATTTGAGGCATTTAGCAGTTCTGTGCAAACAAGTGACTTTGCAATTAGCTAGACCTGGCTCATGGAGGTGGAAAAAGCAGTGGCAGCACTATGAAGAATTGGTGAGGGTGTTGCAGTTCAGAGGGTCATTTGAATACACACTTCTGGCAAAGTGGCGATTGAGTGAATGTTGGCGAATGTGTCAAATATATATAAAAAAAAAGCCTTTAAATGAAAAACAATTTACTAGAATATAATTTACAGCCATTTTCATTATCATTTACCAAAAGCAATCAAACATGAATAACTTAAATTACTACAGAATTTAAGCAACCAAGTGCATAATTATGGTAAAAGAAATACTCCAAGCATACTATATGTACAAAGGTCTAGGAAAAATTACTTATTGAAAGACTAAATAGCAAAAAAAAAAAGGCACAATACTGTGACTGTAAATGGTCCAAGTCAGACAAACGTCGTCGTAAGCTTCTCTTCTATGTGCGGGTTATTAGTGTATTGAAAGAAAATTTAAGAATTCTCATACCTCATCCTTCAGCCCGTTTATTGTGAAGATTTACTTCACCGTCCGAGAAATCACGCCCTGCTGCTCTTCGTTCTGAAGCACACCTTCCATTGTGTAAGTCTTTCCCGAGCCTGTTTGCCCATACGCCAATACGCATGCATTCTGTCCGTCTATTACCGACTGACAGAGCTGTGATATTTCTTAGAATATTTTTGTGTGTTGCTCTTGGCCCGTACACCTGATCGAAAGTGAATTCGCTCCTTTTGCTTCCATTTTGATCTAGAAAAAAATAACATTTAATTGGTTATGGTTTATTTGCTGCTTTTTCGGATCACCTTACCTCAGTGGGAGACGGCCCATATGTTAAAAAATAAAAATGGTTTACTGCAGTAAGGTGGACAAGGAAGGTATCCCTAATCTTGGTATGGTATCTCATGTTGCAAATAATATTATGAAGGAAAAGAAGCCTCTTTGCTGCACTACGTCTCTGTAATACTAATCCAATTTCATCGCATACAAGCAATAAAGAGAAGTATGGAAAATACAGAATGAGTGTACTGTATAGTCTGTATTATAATAAAATACTGACTACCACTACTAGTCCACTACACAGCAACCAAATACACATGCATTGTGTCTGTCTATTACAGACTGACAGAGATGTGATACTTCTTCGAATATTTGTGCTTGTGTTCCAGTTGGCCTGTAAACCTGATCAAAAGTGAACTCACTCCTTTTATTTGTGCTTCCATTTTGATCTAGAAAAAAATAACATTTAACCCTTTCAGGGTCCAAGGCCAAAATCTGAAGTCACGCACCAGTGTCCAAGAAATTTTGAAAAAAAAAAAATTATTTTTTTCTTACAGAATTAAAGAGCATATTTTTGTGAAGGTAATAAAACAAAAAAAATTAGAATCTGATCAGTACTTACCGAGATAGTGCCAAGAAGTTTGTAGAAAATGATGTGGTGGCGGCAACATCGACGAATTCCACATACGCGTATTATATTATTTTGTTGTTTTAGTTGTTTTTTCTTTTCTTTTCCAATTTTTTTCTATTCCTACTAACATTTGGGGCCTGAGACACCAATACTGTATATAATTGATATATATATATACTCACTGTATTGAACACAATAACCGCACTAAAGTTATTATCATATTATTGTTTACCACTGTTTATTACAATAAACATGCACAAATCTTGTATAATACTAATGTTCTATCATATATTTACATATTTACAATCACTGGACATGGTTTTAGAACTGCTGGAGCTTGTGGAACTCCTTGAAACAAGGCACCATGCACAGAGGCACCTTACATTCCTCACACATAAACCGAGTGTCTTTGCGTCTTTGTTGCCGTCGTTTTGTTTGTGCACAGACAATGCATCTCTTCTGAGCAAATTTCTTTTGAGTTGAAGGAAGCTGTATTATGAAATGATCACCTTCTCTCCTCAAACGCTTGGGTATATTGTGATGAATTCGAGGACCATGTTGTATTGCAGGTGTTGTTACCTGGTACTTCATTATGAGTTGTCTGACAACAGACAAACAAAATTCACCATACGGTGGTCTGTTACCAGTCTTTATTTGGTACATATTATATGCATTCAGCATTGAAATGTCCATGAGATGGAAGAAAAGTTTCATGTACCACTTGTAACTCTTACGAACACAGTCAACAAAACCAATCTGCATGTCACACTTGTCAACCAAGCGCATGTTTTGTGTATCAATCACTGTCACTGGTTTTCGAATACGTTCATTAGTCACTCGATCAACTTTGCCACTGTCTTGCATTTCATTACGGTGAATGGTTGTCAACAATGTGACATCTCGTTTGTCATGCCACCGTAATGCCATGATGTCATTGGCAGTAAACACCTGCACGTCATCACCACGAACACCTGCGTTGAGCCTGGGCATATGTTTACGATTAGAACGCACTGTGCCACACACATCTGTCTTGTTCACTCGCATGAAATCACTGAGTAATGGGCTTGTGTACCAGTTATCGGTATATAATGTATGGCCCTTACCAAGATAAGGTGCCATCATGTTTCTCACTACGTCACCTGATATACCCAATAACATCTTGGTATCTTTCAATGTTTTACTACCCGTGTATACAACAATATCCAACACCAGGCCACTGTCACAATCACAGAGTACAAACAATTTTATACCAAAGCGGTTCCTCTTGCTCAGTATATACTGCTTGAATGACAGTCTACCTTTGAACAAAATCAAAGACTCGTCAATTACAAGATTCTTGAATGGATAAAAGTATATCCTGAATTTTTGTTTGAGATACATGAAAACATTTCTAATCTTGTATAACCTGTCACTTCTGTCAGGCCTGGTTTTGTCAGAGAAGTGCAACATACGTAACAGTAAGATAAACCTGTTCACTGGTATTATTTCACTGAAGGATGGGGTACAAATTAGCCGATCTGTGGACCAGTATGCTTTTATATTATGCTTATAGACGTGAGGCATAAGCATTATTGTTGCAAAAAGCAAATACATTTCTGCAACAGTCGTCTCTTTCCACCTGTGTAGTCTTGACTGTGGTGATAAGATCGTATTTGCCATGGTGTACTGAAAATACTTATTACTTTCCCTGACAATAATTTCCATCAATGGCTGGTCAAAGAATAATTCAAAGAATTCCAGTTCATTGGCCGTGGTTCCAAGGGGACAGGTAGGTAGAATTCCACTTTGAGAGTCATCAAAGTGGTGAGGGCTGGGAACAAAACTGGGATTTTGCTGCCAATCCCAGATACGGTTTGCTGGTGGATACTGCACATCATAGGCTGGTTGTACGGGTGGTTGTGGCGGGCTGGTGGGTGACGCTCCGCTTTGTCCTTGAACTGACGAGTCAGCAGCGTGGGTCCCCGCGTGGCACAGCAAGTCAAGCATGGCGGTGCCACTACCACCACCAGCCCCACTAACACCATCCACTGATGTCTGTGGCCCATCCATGCCAAGTGTAGCCACATCATCCTCACTATCACTACCTAAAACGGGTGTAGGGCCACGGGATGTACTCCGGGATGTACTCCGGGATGTACTCTGGGATGTACTCCGTCCCCTGGGCACAGCATAGGGTACACTACCCGAGCGCATGCGGCGGCGAACATACCGACGCTTCACTGGTGAATGTTTCCTCACTATCACTACTCGAATGATCGTCGAGCGCAATAAAATCACAATCCACGTCAGAATCATCGTCATTACTGAAGTCAGAGGCCTGGCCACGGGAAAATATTAGTTTTCTCTTACGTTTAGGAACACCCGACCGTGAGTCACGAGTGCCCACACCAGAGGTAGAAGGTCGAGGATCGTCGGGGTTTTCTGCACGATTATCGATATCCTGGTCATTATTTTCGGTCACTAACTTATCAAAGCCGTAGAATTCGTCTTCATTTCCACTTCCATCAGTGTCAGAACTATCAGACAGGAAGAGGAGAGTCCCAATTTTCCGGGGAGTGAGAGCTGACTTGCGACGAGGCATGGTGAACAAGGGTGACTGAGCCGGCGTTCCCACAATGCTATGCAGGTGCCTAGATTTTTTGTTTACGGCGCACACCCACAGCGCAGACCCATTCTCTCATATGTAGGCCTATGAGCGCTTTCGCGCTAAATTTGATGGCGCTAGAATTTTGGCGTAGATCTACGGTTTGGACACTCACCGACCAGCCGTAGATCTACGGGACGGACCCTGAAAGGGTTAATTGGTTATGGTTTATTTGCTGCTTGTTTTTCGGATCACCTTACCTCAGTGGGAGACGGCCGATATGTTAAAAAATAAAAATGGTTTACTGCAGTAAGGTGGACAAGGAAGGTATCCCTAATCTTGGTATGGTATCTCATGTTGCAAATAATATTTTGAAGGAAAAGAAGCCTCTTTGCTGCACTACGTCTAATACTACTCCAATTTCATCGCATACAAGCGATAGAGAAATATGGAAAATACAGAATGAATGTACTGTTACTGTACATGTTACAGAAACAGGGGTGATTTTGATTAGTTTCAGGATGAATACGACCTTGAAATTGAGCTCAAATAGCAAAAATATTGGTATAAACCTTGGTAATAAATACCGACCTTGATCAAGGTCCCAGGACCGAAACGTTTTCCAATAAATGTCGGTGTTTGCTTACGTGTCTTTCTAAACCAGCAAAAATGTCCAGATTTTACCACAGCTCAGGAGTAAGCAAATCACACGACACGTCCAATACACGTCAACTGGGAAGTCTAATATTCTTTCACTAGTGCACTAACTTTATTTATACCATTTTTACAATAATGCAGAAGTCTGCATACCAGTAAATTTTCCATTTTTTGTATGAATGAAACATCAAAATAAAAAGCAATAGTAATATAAGAGGGGCCTAGAGACGTGACTAATGAACAGAGGATAGGTCATTTTAGTGCCTAGAATGTTTACATTATTTATTCTGGACCCTATTTTGAAATTGGCATCTTTTTTTAATTTGTGTGAAATTGGCCAAATTGCCAATTTCTGACCACTTTATTGGGTAGTTCACTTCAGCAAATGGGCGGTTTCTTGTACTCAACTGATAGAAAAAATGGAGTAATAAAGAAACGGCTTCAAGTTTGGTGAACCGGAACAACGGAATTAGCCAAAAACAGGGCTCAAACTCTGCGAAATCACCGATGCGTATATGCCGATCAGACCGCTAACTTCACGGGAGCATAATTCCGTGAGTTTTCGACCAAATTTCGTATTTTTGGTGTCATTACGATTGGGAAAAGATTGTCATTTCCTAAGAAAAAATCTTTTCTTTCCCAAAAATTTTGCAACAATGAGTTTCAGAAAGGGGTTTGTGACAGTTAAATAAACATTGTTGTATATTGGAGATTGGTCATCCTGTACATTTAACTGTTGAGAGAATATGATTATCACTTGCTTAATATTATTGCGTGAAAGTCCCCGTTTATAACTAAAATAGAGATTTTCAGTGTTACATTATTATCTGTCAATATATAATAAATTTACAATGGTATTATCACTATTATTATCGATATCGATGATTTTTTAGCTATTATTATTTTTAGGTAGGATTTCTTATATGTATTTAGAACATACAAAAGTCTCGGAACCATCAGGTAAATTGTTCACTTGTTTATGTCCGGCCTACTGTCATTTGGGTCACATGATCCAACCTGATGACGGGTTAACAGACTGGCAGAAAGTCTGTCCGCTCCCTGTTTTAGCCTTGACTTCTGATCGTATACAGTGGAACCTCTACTTGCGAGTTTAATCTGTTCCATGACCTTACTCGCAACTGGATTTGCTTGTTTGCAGAGTCAATTTGCCTCATTTAAATTAATTGAAATGCAATTAATCTGTTCCAGTAGAATTCTGTACTTCAATAATTTCGCTAATATCATCTCTACGGCTTATTTATCCATCTCACTTCATCTAATATGACATATAAACAATATAAATAACAGAAACCTGGTATATACTCTAAAATGAATAAAATATGTCATTATGTAACAGGTGGAGGCAGCCACAACTGCTCCCTCTTTGTTGTGGTAAATACTGCCTTGTAGTGATGGTCTTTTGAAGCTGTCTTACTATAATTTTATGTAGTACATTATTTATATATAATTATTCATATTATATTATTATTATAATACATATTATACACATACATATTATTATATAAATAATTTGTAATTTTTATTCACTATTGGTGTTCCTTATTGCAATAATTGTATAAATGTCAACCCATTCACGACTGCATATAGGAATGGACAGTGACGTCATTTGTTTGCTCTGAAAGAGCCAAGCAATGGACCATTTCTCCTAGGTTGAGCTCTATTTCAAGGTACTTTTTGTCGTGAAAACAATTAAAAAAATATCTATTTCTGTAATATATCTTCCATTCTATCAAATGATACCAAAAAAACGAGAATACAAACAAAAACCATTCAAAATTACCGCTAATGGGGGGCTAATTGCTGAGAAGTGAATTCCATTATTTATGCTTAGATTTCTTTCATTTTTGGTGTACATTAAGAAGCATCTTTCCATCATACATTGCCCAAGTTTCAATAAGATAGTCCAACAAACAAATGAGATACGATTCCCAAGATCAAGGGCAAGAGTCCTCGCCAGTATCACTGAACCTGCCTTGAGGTCTGCTTGCTTGTGGAAATTTTGCTTTTATGGAAGCAAAAAATCGACCCATCGACTGCTCGTATTTGGAAAATCTCGCACGTGGACATACTCGCAAGTAGTGTTTCCACTGTATTGGTTCTCTTAGGTGTATACAGTTTGAATGGGTTTGAGAATTAGGCTTTAGAGCTGACTCAGTCTATTATTATTATAATCAAAATGAAGTGCTAAGCCACAAGGGCTATGCAGCGCTGGGGGTAGGGAAGGAAGCGAGAGTATTGGGTGGTAGAAGGGGGGGAGGGATGATCAGTAGGTTACAGAAAACAGCGGGGCAGGGGATTGTGTGGGGGTAGAGGGCAGCAAGAGATTGAGGTAGAAAGGGCTGAAGGTATCAGTTTGTGAAGTAAGTCAGTTGTTGTCAAAAAGTCAATGAGAGAGTCCGGATGAAAGGTGGGTCCATCAGCGAGAAGGGAAGGTAAAGAGAGAGCAGCAGAGCGAAGACGACGTTGGAAGTATATTCTGCGTGCTCGTTAATAAAGTGGGCAGTCTAATAGAATGTGGCCAACCGATAATGGAACCTGACAATTCTCAGAGCGGAGCAGGGCGCCTCTCCATGAAATAACCATGAGTAAGACTAGTATGGCCAATGCAAAGACTGGAGAGAGTAGTCTCCCAACCTCGACACTGGTGACAAAAAGACAGCCAGTAACCTATACTCGGTTTAATATATTGAAGTTTGTTACCGAGCAGAGTAGACCAACGTTGTTGCCAACGGGTGTGAAGGTGGGTAGCTATTGCAGCAAAATAGTCCGTAAATGGAACACCTTCATATGAAACTGGTAGGCCATGTACTGCTGACCGCGCAGCAGTGTCTGCCTGTTCATTGCACTGTACGTCAAAATGACCAGGGACCCAACAAAAAAACTATCTTTATGTTTGGAAGAGATGTGGCATAGCCAAAGTTGGATACGGAGGACTAAGGGGTGAGGTGTATCGAATTTTTGTATAGCCTGCAAAGCACTAATGGAGTCTGGGACAACCACAAATGATGACACAGGCATAGATACAATACAGATAAGTGCTGCAAGAATGGTATACAATTCAGCAGTAAAGATACTTGCCGAAGATAGTAAATTCCCTCGTACGATGCTGTCTGGAAACACTGCTGCGAATCCTACGCCATCAGAAGACTTAGAGCCTTCTGTGTACACTGCAATGGCTTGAGAATAAGAGTGGAAGTGGTCAAGAAAGAGAGCGGGAAGCTACCGTAGACAGTTGGGCTTTCGAGCAAGGGAGTGAGAAAGAACAGACTTGAACAGCTGGAATTTCCCAGGGGGGTAAGGAAAAGGGAGATGCTACCTGAACATAGAAAGGTGGTAATTGAAGAGAAGACAAGAGTGAATGTAGGAGAAGAGAGAAGGGACGGAGCAAACAGGGGCAGTGAACAAATGAAGAATGTCTACTAATATCAGTGACCATTCTATAAATGACAGGATTGCGGAGATCATGAGAGCATACATAGTAGCGAAGGCAATGGGCATCACGGCGATCAGATGAGGATGGAACATTCACTTCTACATAGAGGCTCTCAAAAGGGAAGAGCAAAAAGCACCAAAGCATGAACGTAATCCTTGGTGATGAATGGGGTTAAGGCTAGAGAGAGTAGCAGGAGAGGCTGCTGAATAGATCTGAACACCATAATCAAGTTTCGATAAAATGAGGGTGGAATGTAACCGAAGGAGAGTTCGACAATCAGCTCCCCATGAAAGATGAGCAAGGGTTTTAAGAAGGTTCAGCCGGCTGTGACAAGTTGCCTTCAGAGAGGTAATGTGAGATTTCCAGGATAACCTACGGTCAAAGAGGAGGCCTAGAAACCTGACTATCATGTTCAGGGATACAGGAGCCATAGAGGTACAAAGGATGATCGGAGATGACAGAGCGTCTAGTGAGTAATTTGGCGAGTTTTGGTACTGGCCCAACTGGAAACACGGTCGACCGTATGTTGGAGAGAAACTATTGAGGTGACAGTCAGCGCCTGCACATGCAATAGCAAAGTCATCAACATAGTGATGACCAAATATTGGATGGAAGACTAGAGGCCAAATCATATATAGCAAGGAGAAAAAGTGTGCTCAGAACACATCCCTGGGGGACACCTTCAGCTTGGATAAAGTCTGGGGAGAGCACATTATTAACCCGAACACGGAAATGTCTATCAGTTAAAAAGTTCTTAAGGAAGGATGGTAGATTGCCTCGAAGGCCTAATGAGTGGGCTTGGGCCAAAATATTATACCTCCAAGTTGTGTCATATGCCTTCTCAAGGTCAAAAAATATGGCAATAACTGAGTGGTTATTCGCAAAGTCATTACGAACATATGTATCCAAGTGTAGTAAGGGGTCTATGGTAGAACGGCCTTTACGAAAGCCATATTGAAGAGTGGAGACTGTTGTGTGTCTCTAAATACCACACTAAACGTTTATTTCCAGGCGTTCCATAACTTTGCAAACTGCACTTGTAAGAGCAATGGGACGAAAGTGGGAGGCTTTGTCCCGTAGTACCCGGTATGCAGAAAGGGAGAACAATGGCAGATTTCCACAGCTGTGGAAGAACTCTGTGACCAAATAAGATCGAAAAGGAGTAATAGGACTGCAAGGGCTGACTGATGTAAATGTTGTAGCATACGAATATGAATGTCGTCGGGCCCATCTGCTGATGATCGGCAAGCTGAGTGTGTTGCCTCCAGTTCCTGAAGTGTAAAAGGCATATTATACTGTTCTTCTCTGAGAGAAGAAAAGTCCAAGGGTGCTAAGTCTCGGGCAGACTGAGAAAAGAAACGAGGGGCATAGATGGAGCCCCTGAGATATACGGAAAAGATGATTGCCAATTTCATTGGCAACATCTAGTGGGTTTGCTATATCAACACCGGCATCCCGCAGAACAGCAGCCGGGTCAGAATATTTACCACTCAGTTTTCGTACTTTTTTCCAGACTGCACTCATAGAGGAAGCAGATTAATGGAGACAATCTCGCCAGCAAGTGCGTTTAGTGTCACGGATGACATGGCGAGCGATCGCACGCTTCTGCTTAAAATCAAGAAGTCTCTCCGTGGTTCTATTGTACCGGTACCTGCCCCATGCAGTGTGTTTCAAACATATTGCATGAGCACAAGCAGGAGACCACCAAGGCACGCATTTCTGAGAATGCCTGCCTGAAGTTTGGGGTATAGAATGAGATGCTGTGGTTAAAACTGAGGACGAGAAGAGGTGTAAAAGCTCAATGGAGGACGAAGAAGGAACCTCACTAAGAACAGATAGTTGTGAGTAAAGGTTCCAATTTGCCTGATCATATTGCCAGCGTGGGTTACGAAGAGGTGGTGAATATGAAGGGGAAGTAAGAATGATTGGGAAATGATCACTCGTGCAAATCCGGGAGAACAGACCAGGTGAAGTCTAATGCGGTGGAGGAAGAGCAGACTGAGAGATCGATGCAAGAGAGAGTACGAGTCCAAGGATCAAAATGGGGGCGAGTACCTGTATTTAAAACATGGAGGGGGTGGGTAGCAAGAAAAGCCTCTAACTTAATGCCACGGGAATCACAGTGAAACCCCCCCAGGGGAAATGATGGGCATTAAAATCGCCAAGTAACAGAAGTGGTGGAGGTAATGACGAAACAACAAAGGCAATATCTGGGATAGATAATGCCCGAGAAGGAGAGAAATACAAAGAACAGAGTGTATACCACCTATGCAAGTGGATACGGGCTGCTGTGTAATGCAGCGAAGTACGAACAAATAGCTGATGGTATGGAATATCAGTGCGTAGAAGAAGGGCACTTTTATTAAAGGTTCCTTCAGGAAAAGGATTTGAAGAATACAATAAATTATTGCCTGAGATAGAATAGATAACGGCAGAGTGTAATTTTGGTTCCTGTAAGCAAACACCAGCAGGGGAAAACTGGGAGAGCAACATCTGAAGCTCACCCCGATTACCCCTGAGGCTGCGAATATTCCACTGTAAATAGGCCATGATTGGCAACGATAAAGATATCTGAAATCCGCAGGAAAGGGTACCTATGGACTTGAGGGGTTAGAAAAGTCCACATGCGGTGGCAAAGGAAAACGTTCAAGTAGCAAAGGAATGGTGCATTGTGAGGAAAGGAGTTGCGCAGATGGAGAAGAGGAAAAAGAAGAAACAGAGGGTGGATCAGTGTCCATTGATGGTTTGGTCTCTGCAATATATTCAGAGATTGCTTCAAGTGTTTCGAAGTTCAGAGACATCGTATGGGAGACGATATTGGAGATGGAAGGAGGAGGAGTTTGAGTAAAGATCAGAGCTCTAATAGACTGTACCAAGGTAGAGGGGGGGGCAAAAAGGTGGAGGGAACTGGAGAAGTGTGGGAGGGGACAGAAGAGGCAGAAATCTGGGAGGTGGCAGAAGAGGAAGAAACTTGGGAGGGGACAGGGGAGGAAGGCACAGTACGAGAAGGAGGATGAACCTCCACACTTGTAACAGAGCCAGTGAAAGGGGAAAACTCAGGTACAGAGACCGGGAAGGTAAAATGTGGAGGTGGATGAAGAGAAGGAGGGGGTTAAAGGAGATTTTTTGGGCCTCTGAGAAGTAGAGGGATGATTGGGAGGTGTCGTACGAGGTCTTGTTGATACCGGGGTTTGTGAGGGAGGACACGAAGAAGTGAGGACAGACTGAGGAGTTGAAGTAGGGATGTCTGAGCCCCGGACAGCAAAATAATTAGATAAGAGTGACTATGGGACTGATAAGCGCAGAGGAGGCTGCAGAAGATGTGACCCCAAAAGTGGGGGGACGCTTTGAAACGAGAATAAGAAACACAGGGCAGTCTCCCTTGGAGGTGGAGATGAGAAACCGCCATAGCATAAGGGAGACCTTCTGCCTCTTTGAGGCAATGAATTTCCCGCTCATTTAAGTAGACTTGGCAATGGTGAGAGTATGAAGGGTGAGCCTCATGACAATTGAGGCAAGAGGGAGTTCGGCTGCAAGACCTTAGAAAGGTCAACGGCACCACAGACTGGGCATTCGGCTATAGATCTGCAATATTTTGCTTGGTGGCCAAATCGCCAGCAATTCCTACACTGTTGTGGTGTAGGGATCACCTTCCGAATTTGTAACCGATGTTAACCGATGTCCTGCTACATAAACAGAGGATGAGAGTTCAAGGCTGTCAAAAGTTAAACGAGCCACATTGCAAGGGTATCGTCTTCGCCCGCAGGCAGGAAGAACATAAGTGTCTACCTTGAGAATTAGGAGATCTTGGAGTTCCAGCTGTTCAAGAATGTCAGTGCCACATGTCTGGAAATTCTGTTGGACTATGGTATGGGGCAGAATAACAGTACCACTACAAGAACTGAGGGATTAATGTTTTTCGATAGTGTAAGTCTTTCCCGAGCCTGTTTGCCCATACGCCAATACACATGCGTTCTGTCCGTCTATTACCGACTGACAGAGCTGTGATATTTCTTCGAATATTTTTGTTTGTGTTGCTCTTGGCCCGTACACCTGATCGAATGTGAACTCACTCCTTTTGCTTTCATTTTGATCTAGAAAAAAATAACATTTAATTGGTTATGGTTTATTTGCTGCTTCTTTTTCGGATCACCTTACCTCAGTGGGAGACGGCCCATATGTTAAAAAATAAAAATGGTTTACTGCAGTAAGGTGGACAAGGAAGGTATCCCTAATCTTGGTATGGTATCTCATGTTGCAAATAATATTTTGAAGGAAAAGAAGCCTCTTTGCTGCACTACGTCTAATACTACTCCAATTTCATCGCATACAAGCGATAGAGAAATATGGAAAATACAGAATGAATGTACTGTATAGTCTATTATAATAAAATACTGACCACTACTAGTCCACTACGCAACCAACTACCAACCAGTGAGAGAAATGAAACCATCACTACACCATCACTAAACTATCATAACCTATGATAGATAAGGTAATCTGCAACTCGTCCAACTACCACTGCCACCACTACACAACCAGCAATGAGACAGTGAAGGGCAACACTACAGGACTAGCCAGTAACTATCACCACTACTTTAGCTTCCAATTACCACCACCACTAAACTAACTACTACAACCACTACACAGCTAGTAATGAGACTATGGATGGAACCACTACACAACCAACAACGAAACAGTGGAGAACACTACACAACCAACCAACTACCATCGCCACTATTCAACCAACAATGAAACAATGGAGAACACTACACAACCAACAATGTAACAGTGGAGAACACTACACAACCAACTACCATCACCACTATACAACCAACAATGGAACAGTGGAGAACACTACACAATCAGCAATGGAGATGGTGGATGATACCACCACACAACCAAGTACATACAACCATGAAAACCAATAATACATGCCACCAAAACTGAAGTCAAACTCCACACATTACTAAAAAAAAATTATTCCATGTTGACTATTTTCTATCTGGTATCTGGAAACAGTCATGACTGCATCAAATCTTACCTAGTTATATTTATTTTTCCACTATCATTATTATTGTGGTCTGCAAAAGGAAGCATAAAACCTACCTGGAGTTTACCTGGAGAGAGTTTCGAGGGTCAACGCCCCCGCAGCCCGGTCTGTGACCAGGCCTCCTGGTGGATCAGCGCCTGATCAACCAGGCTGTTGCTGCTGGCTGCACGCAAACCAACGTACAAGCCACAGCCCGGCTGATCAGGAACTGACTTTAGGTGCTTGTCCAGTGCCAGCTTGAAGACTGCCAGGGGTCTGTTGGTAATCCCCCTTATGTGTGCTGGGAGGCAGTTGAACAGTCTCGGGCCCCTGACACTTATTGTATGGTCTCTTAACGTGCTAGTGACACCCCTGCTTTTCATTGGGGTGATGGTGCATCGTCTGCCAAGTCTTTTGCTTTCGTAGCGAGTGATTTTCGTGTGCAAGTTCGGTACTAGTCCCTCTAGGATTTTCCAGGTGTATATAATCATGTATCTCTCCCTCCTGCGTTCCAGGGAATACAGGTTTAGAAACCTCAAGCGCTCCCAGTAATTGAGGCGTTTTATCTCCGTTATGCACGCCGTGAAAGTTCTCTGTACATTTTCTAGGTCGGCAATTTCACCTGCCTTGAAAGGTGCTGTTAGAGTGCAGCAATATTCCAGCCTAGATAGAACAAGTGACCTGAAGAGTGTCATCATGGGCTTGGCCTCCCTAGTTTTGAAGGTTCTCATTATCCATCCTGTCATTTTTCTAGCAGATGCGATTGATACAATGTTATGGTCCTTGAAGGTGAGATCCTCCGACATAATCACTCCCAGGTCTTTGACGTTGGTGTTTCGCTCTATTTTGTGGCCAGAATTTGTTTTGTACTCTGATGAAGATTTAATTTCCTCATGTTTACCATATCTGAGTAATTGAAATTTCTCATCGTTGAACTTCATATTGTTTTCTGCAGCCCACTGAAAGATTTGGCTGATGTCCGCCTGGAGCCTTGCAGTGTCTGCAATGGAAGACACTGTCATGCAGATTCGGGTGTCATCTGCAAAGGAAGACACGGTGCTGTGGCTGACATCCTTGTCTATGTCGGATATGAGGATGAGGAACAAGATGGGAGCTAGTACTGTGCCTTGTGGAACAGAGCTTTTCACCGTAGCTGCCTCGGACTTTACTCTGTTGACGACTACTGTGTTCTGTTAGTGAGGAAATTATAGATCCATCGACCGACTTTTCCTGTTATTCCTTTAGCACGCATTTTGTGCGCTATTACGCCATGGTCACACTTGTCGAAGGCTTTTGCAAAGTCTGTATATATTACATCTGCATTCTTTTTGTCTTCTAGTGCATTTAGGACCTTGTCGTAGTGATCCAGTAGTTGAGACAGACAGGAGCGACGTGTTCTAAACCCATGTTGCCCTGGGTTGTGTAACTGATGGGTTTCTAGATGGGTGGTGATCTTGCTTCTTAGGACCCTTTCAAAGATTTTTATGATATGGGATGTTAGTGCTATTGGTCTGTAGTTCTTTGCTGTTGCTTTACTGCCCCCTTTGTGGAGTGGGGCTATGTCTGTTGTTTTTAGTAACTGAGGGACGACCCCCGTGTCCATGCTCCCTAGACATGAGAAAATGGGTGTGTGCACTCACTGTGTTCCATATTAAAATAATTAGGGATTCCTGGGTACCATATGCTCTTTTTTCCTTTTAAAAGAAAAGATTTATTTTTTCCTCAAAAAATTTGGGGCGCTACGTGAGTGAACGTATATATATACGTTTGGACCGTTTAAGGGTTAATGTAAAGAATTTAGTCCATTGTGTGGTCTGAAACTGTGTGGAGAGGGAGTGCATGACATGTCGGTCTTTTCTGAGTAAAAAGGGAAGGTAACGAAGTAACATCATTAGGAGATTGTCGTTGACCTTCAGAAGTGGGACCAGAGTTGGACCGATGTGGGATGGGCTGGCGATTCAAAAATCGCTGCACTGTAGAGGGAGAAGCCAGAAGCATAGTCAAAGGAGAGTGGAGGTCAGACAAATCAAAGGAGTCAGTGGAAGCCCTGGTATCTGAAGCTGGTGAGGAAACAGCACCAGCAAGAGGTACAGGGGCCTTAGGAATGTCCGAAGACTGACCAAAAGACGAGGCGAGGGGTGCAGTAACAATAAGGGGCCCGGGGGTAGCGGGGTCATGGATTGGGTACTCCATGGTTAGGTTGCTTCTTTCTTTTTTTTTTCTTAAAAACAAAAAGTAAAGAAAATAAAAAAATAAAAAAAGGGGGGACCAGGGAGGGATAGTTCCTGGGAGGAATGAGAGGGCCAGAAATCTCCCTCCATGCCCAAGAGGACCTCAGCACCATAAGTAGTGCAGATGCAGCATGAAACCCATGCCATGCCATGCCATACCCTACCCATCATGCCAGTAAACCAGCAATCCAGGATAGCAACCTCACATCTGCCGAGCTACCTCGGTGGACAAAAGAGGGCGGCCGGATATCCACCACAAAGCATACCTCCTTCGGCCACCACCCCCAGAATCCGAAAGGTGGCTTCCAGAGACACACCCGTCGCCCGAAAGACACCCAAAGCCACCCTCTGGGATACTGGAGAGGGAGCGTGACATCCCCAGGCGATCCAGATTCCACGGCAAACTACGCCACCGCAAAGAACCTCAATGGAATGGGGTGGGCCCTGGTACCCTTTCCTCTACCCAGGAGCTAGCACACCTGTGGGAAAAATCCTAAAGGCCAAAAAAGGAAGGGCAAAAGGGAGGGGTGAGGAGGAGGAAAGGAAAAAGGGGAGGATGGGATAGGGAAGGGGGATTGGGGGGTAATTAGGTTCGGTCTGAGGAAGGAGACCGACAGGTCTAATTCCTCAGACCAAGAGCCTCTTCACCATGCCAAGGAGCCCCCCTTGAAGAGGACAAAGTTTGTTCCTCATTGCTCTGAAGATTTTTTTTATATTTATATTCTTGGTCAGTTCAGCAATCTTTATTATTATAAAAAAGAAGTGCTAAGCCACAAGGGCTATACAGCACTGCACGGTAGGGAAGGAAGCGAGGGTATCGGGCGGCAGAAGGGGGGGAGGGATGATTAGTAGGCTACATAAAACAGCAAGCCAGGGGATAGTGCGGTGGTAGAGGGTAGCAAGAGATTGAGGTAGAAAGGGCTGAAGGTATCATCATCAGAGTTTGTGGAGTAAGTCAGTTGTTGTCAAGAAGTCAATGGTAGAGTCCGGATGAAAGGTGGGTCCATCAGCGAGAAGGGAAGGTAAAGAGAGAGCAGCGGAGCGAAGACGACATTGGAGGTAAATTCTGCCTGCTCGTTGATAAAGTGGGCAGTCTGGCCATTTCTCACCGACGTAGGGTGACCGAGAAAAGAAACGCTTTTGCCATCATTCACACTATCACTCTTGCCAGAGGTGCACAGATACAACGGTTAACAAAAAAATTGTCTCAAAATATCTACAATATGATAAAGCATAGTAATTAATCCTTAGCAATCAATCATGATTGAAATTTTTATATACAAAATCAACAAATTTATCTTAATCAAAATAAACATGCAAAATGTAGGTAGTAGGTTGGTAAGACAGCAACCACCCAGGGAGGTACCACCGTCCTGCCAAGTGAGTGTAAAACAAAAGCATTTATTTGTTTTACATGATGGTAGGATTGCTGGTGTCTTTTTTCTGTCACATAAACATGCAAGATTTCAGGTACGTCTTGCTACTACTACTTACACTTAGGTCACACTACACATACATGCACAAGCATATATATACACACACCTCTGGGTTTTCTATTTTCTTTCTAGTTCTTGTTTATTTCCTCTTATCACCATGGGGAAGTCGAACAGAATTCTTCCTCCGTAAGCCATGCATGTTGTAAGAGGATACTAAAATGCTGGGAGCAAGGGGCTAGTAACCCCTTCTGTACAAATTGCTTGCAGCTGCTAAATAAGTCACCATGGGCCCAAGGAAAGCTAGTGCAAGCCCTTTGGTAAAGAAATTGAGGAACATGATCCAGAGGGATTTTGAAGGGTTTGAGGCAGACTGACCTTGCCGACCCTCTGCCTGTTGTGGAAGGTGTTGTGGCATTGGGCAAATCCATGGGGTTGGAGGCGAGTGACGGGGATATGGAAGAGTTGGTGGAGGACCACAGAGAAGAGTAACCACTGACAAACTGCAAGAGCTTCAACTGGAACAGCATCAGACCACAGCTGAGTAACTTGCTTCAGAGGAGGAGGAAAGGAGTGAAGGAGGTACCTTCTTCAGTGATTAAGGACATGTGTTCAAAGTGGAATTAGTTGCAAAGTTTTGTTCAAAAGTATCACCCTGACCAAGCTGAAACAAGCCATATCTGCAACATGTTCAGTGACAGACCCATGTCCCACTTCAGGGAAATCTTAAAGAAACGCCAGGAACAGAGCTCTGGACAGATATTTTGTGCGACAGGGGTCCAATGACTCAAGTTGTTCCCAGTGTCTTTAAAAAACAAAGAAGGGAAGTAACCCCAGATAAGGACTTCATACCTGAAGTCCTAATGGAAGGAGATTCTCCTTCCAAACAATAGTGTACGCCTTCCTCCTATACCTCCTCCCATCTTCCATCCACCCACAAGTCTTCAGTAAAGGTAAGTGTAATAGTATTTTTTATATGTATGTACTTGATTTCTAATTGATTTCAATATGTAAATCTTTATTTAATTTGAAAAAAAAAATTATTTTAATACTTTTGTTTGTCGGGAATGGATTAATTTTATTTCCATTATTTCTTATGGGGAAAATGGTTCTTAGATTCGGCAGGCGCTCTGGAACGGATTAATCACGAAACTCGGGGGTCCACTGTACTAAAGAGTTCTTCCATACAATATTTTTATAACATTTTATTCTACAAAATATTTCTACCCCCAAAATATGTTTGAAAATCAATAAGTACATACCTAAGATCATGTTCTATTCTGTCAAGTTCCACGTGGTGGGCTTCACAGAATCTTTCCCTTTCCTGGAGCCTCTGTTTAAGTTCATGCATTTCCATCTCTTGATTTTTTATGTGCAACTGATGGCTTACATGGAGAGTAGCTAATTTGCTACTCTTTATTTCTTGCACCTTCTCCATGCGCCTTCTAAGCGAAGAAGTTGCGTTCACCGGTTTTCCTGGCAATTAAAGTCAAGAAATAAGTATTAATCAACTATTTTAACCCATATATACTTGCAATTAATCTCAAATAGAACCTACCAAACAGTATATCATCTTCCTCAAACATTTTACCAAAGTCATCAACTACTAGTCCACTACCACTACTAGTCCACTACACAGCAACCAAATACACATGCATTGTGTCCGTCTATTACAGACTGACAGAGATGTGATACTTCGAATATTTGTGCTTGTGTTCCAGTTGGCCCGTAAACCTGATCAAAAGTGAACTCACTCCTTTTGTTTGTGCTTCCATTTTGATCTAGAAAAAAATAACATTTAATTGGTTATGGTTTATTTGCTGCTTCTTTTTCGGATCACCTTACCTCAGTGGGAGACGGCCGATATGTTAAAAAATAAAAATGGTTTACTGCAGTAAGGTGGACAAGGAAGGTATCCCTAATCTTGGTATGGTATCTCATGTTGCAAATAATATTTTGAAGGAAAAGAAGCCTCTTTGCTGCACTGTCTAATACTACTCCAATTTCATCGCATACAAGCGATAGAGAAATATGGAAAATACAGAATGAATGTACTGTATAGTCTATTATAATAAAATACTGACCACTACTAGTCCACTACGCAACCAACTACCAACCAGTGAGAGAAATGAAACCATCACTACACCATCACTACACCATCACTAAACTATCATAACCTATGATAGATAAGGTAATCTGCAACTCGTCCAACTACCACTGCCACCACTACACAACCAGCAATGAGACAGTGAAGGGCAACACTACAGGACTAGCCAGTAACTATCACCACTACTTTATCTTCCAATTACCACCACCACTAAACTAACTACTACAACCACTACACAGCTAGTAATGAGACTATGGATGGAACCCCTACACAACCAACAACGAAACAGTGGAGAACACTACACAACCAACCAACTACCATCGCCACTATTCAACCAACAATGAAACAATGGAGAACACTACACAACCAACAATGTAACAGTGGAGAACACTACACAACCAACTACCATCACCACTATACAACCAACAATGGAACAGTGGAGAACACTACACAATCAGCAATGGAGATGGTGGATGATACCACCACACAACCAAGTACATACAACCATGAAAACCAATAATACATGCCACCAAAACTGAAGTCAAACTCCACACATTACTAAAAAAAAATTATTCCATGTTGACTATTTTCTATCTGGTATCTGGAAACAGTCATGACTGCATCAAATCTTACCTAGTTATATTTATTTTTCCACTATCATTATTATTGTGGTCTGCAAAAGGAAGCATAAAACCTACCTGGAGTTTACCTGGAGAGAGTTTCGAGGGTCAACTCTTACCCATCATCTGGTGAGCTATCTCATAATGATCAGCTATCGACGCAGTTTCTATTAGCGTTGAGGCTGAACGTCCGATAAGGTAAGTATGTAGGTCGTCCGTCAAATAATTGAAGAAATCTTCATTTAAAATCAATTGAGAAAGGGATTCCACTGTATTGCAATTTGAAGCCCTAAGCCGTCTCTCAAATGCTGCCTGTTTCCCTCGGGCAAACTCTACCCAGGACTGCTGTGGGTTGCGCTTCAAAGTCCGGAATGACCGTAGATAACTAGCAGGCAACAAGTCGTAAGCGTCCAATACAGTTTTCTTTATTGTCTCGTAGTGAGAGTACTGGTCGAAGGGTAAGGACGCCGTGCTAGCCTGTGCTTTTTCCCGTCAAGGTAGTGTGTATCAGGGCCGCCCAATGTTCCCTGGGCCACTTCATAATTTGAGCCTGGTTTTCAAAGGCTTCAAAAAATGCGTCTCGGGCCCCTGACACTTATTGTATGGTCTCTTAACGTGCTAGTGACACCCCTGCTTTTCATTGGGGTGATGGTGCATCGTCTGCCAAGTTTTTTGCTTTCGTAGTGAGTGATTTTCGTGTGCAAGTTCGGTACTTGTCCCTCTAGGATTTTCCAGGTGTATATAATCATGTATCTCTCCCTCCTGCGTTCCAGGGAATACAGGTTTAGAAACCTCAAGTGCTCCCAGTAATTGAGGTGTTTTATCTCCGTTATGCGCGCCGTGAAAGTTCTCTGTACATTTTCTAGGTCGGCAATTTCACCTGCCTTGAAAGGTGCTGCTAGAGTGCAGCAATATTCCAGCCTAGATAGAACAAGTGACCTGAAGAGTGTCATCATGGGCTTGGCCTCCCTAGTTTTGAAGGTTCTCATTATCCATCCTGTCATTTTTCTAGCAGATGCGATTGATAAAATGTTATGGTCCTTGAAGGTGAGATCCTCCGACACAATCACTCCCAGGTCTTTGACGTTGGTGTTTCGCTCTATTTTGTGGCCAGAATTTGTTTTGTACTCTGATGATTTAATTTCCTCATGTTTACCATATCTGAGTAATTGAAATTTCTCATCGTTGAACTTCATATTGTTTTCTGCAGCCCACTGAAAGATTTGGCTGATGTCCGCCTGGAGCCTTGCAGTGTCTGCAATGGAAGACACTGTCATGCAGATTCGGGTGTCATCTGCAAAGGAAGACACGGTGCTGTGGCTGACATCCTTGTCTGTCGGATATGAGGATGAGGAACAAGATGGGAGCTAGTACTGTGCCTTGTGGAACAGAGCTTTTCACTGTAGCTGCCTCGGACTTTACTCTGTTGACGACTACTGTGTTCTGTTAGTGAGGAAATTATAGACCCATCGACCGACTTTTCCTGTTATTCCTTTAGCATGCATTTTGTGCTCTATTACGCCATGGTCACACTTGTCGAATGCTTTTGCAAAGTCTGTATATATTACATCTGCATTCTTTTTGTCTTCTAGTGCATTTAGGACCTTGTCGTAGTGATCCAGTAGTTGAGACAGACAGGAGCGACGTGTTCTAAACCCATGTTGCCCTGGGTTGTGTAAATGATGGGTTTCTAGATGGGTGGTGATCTTGCTTCTTAGGACCCTTTCAAAGATTTTTATGATATGGGATGTTAGTGCTATTGGTCTGTAGTTCTTTGCTGTTGCTTTACTGCCCCCTTTGTGGAGTGGGGCTATGTCTGTTGTTTTTAGTAACTGAGGGACGACCCCCGTGTCCATGCTCCCTCTCCATAGGATGGAAAAGGCTCGTGATAGGGGCTTCTTGCAGTTCTTGATGAACACCGAGTTCCACGAGTCTGGCCCTGGGGCAGAGTGCATGGGCATGTCATTTATCGCCTGTCCAAAGTCATTTGGCGTCAGAATAACATCGGATAGGCTTGTGTTAACCAAATTTTGTGGCTCTCATAAATTCATTTTGATCTTCGACTCAGTCTGGTTAGCGGCTTGCTAAAAACCGAGTCATATTGGGACTTGAGTAGCTCACTCATTTCCTTGCTGTCATCTGTGTAGGACCCATCTTGTTTAAGTAGCGACCCAATACTGGACGTTGTTCTCGACTTAGATTTGGCATAGAAGAAATACTTTGGGTTTCTTTAGATTTCATTTTATGGCTTTTAGTTCTTCCCGCAATTCCTGACTCCTATAAGATTCCTTTAGCTTAAGTTCGATGCTTGTTATTTCTCTGACCAGTGTCTCCCTACGCATTTCAGATATATTGACCTCTTTTAGCCGCTCTGTTATTCTTTTCCGTCGCCTGTAAAGGGAGCGCCTGTCTTTCTATTTTACATCTACTCCTTTTTCTTAGAGGAATAAGCGTTGTGCATACATCTAGTGCCACCAAGTTAATCTGTTCTAGGCGTAAGTTGGGGTCTGTGTTGCTTAGTATATCTTCCCAGCTTATATCGGTTAGGACTTGGTTTACTTGGTCCCACTTTGTTTTTGTTATTGAAGTTGAATTTGGTGAATGCTCCCTCGTGACTAATCTCATTTTGTCGGTCTGGGGCTCCACGCATACATGTCTGAACCTCAATTATGTTGTGATCTGAGTATATTGTTTTTGATATGGGGACATTTCTTATCAGATCATCATTGTTAGTGAAGATGAGGTCTAGTGTATTCTCCAGTCTAGTAGGCTATTATTTGCTGGTTTAAGTTGAATTTTGTGCAGATATTGAAAAGCTCGTGTGAGTTTTCATCAGAGCTGCCTCCTGGTGTTATTACTGCAACAATATTATTTGCTATATTCCTCCATTTTAGGTGCCTTAAGTTGAAATCCCCCAGGAGCAAGATGTTGTGCAGGAGCTGGAAGATTTTCCAGACAGTGGTCAATTTTTAGCAGCTGTTCCTGGAATTGCTGGGATGTTGCATCTGGAGGCTTGTAGACTACCACAATGACTAGGTTTTGGTTCTCTACCTTTACTGCTAAAACTTCCACTACATCTTTTGAGGCATTTAGCAGTTCTGTGCAAACAAGTGACTTTGCAATTAGCTAGACCTGGCTCATGGAGGTGGAAAAAGCAGTGGCAGCACTATGAAGAATTGGTGAGGGTGTTGCAGTTCAGAGGGTCATTTGAATACACACTTCTGGCAAAGTGGCGATTGAGTGAATGTTGGCGAATGTGTCAAATATACATAAAAAAAAAGCCTTTAAATGAAAAACAATTTACTAAATATAATTTACAGCCATTTTCATTATCATTTACCAAAAGCAATCAAACATGAATAACTTAAATTACTACAGAATTTAAGCAACCAAGTGCATAATTATGGTAAAAGAAATACTCCAAGCATACTATATATACAAAGGTCTAGGAAAAATTACTTATTGAAAGACTAAATAGCAAAAAAAAAAGGCACAATACTGTGACTGTAAATGGTCCAAGTCAGACAGAAACGTCGTCGTAAGCTTCTCTCTTCTATGTGCGGGTTATTTGTGTATCGAAAGAAAATTTAAGAATTCTCATACCTCGTCCTTCAGCCCGTTTATTGTGAAGAAGATTTACTTCACCGTCCGAGCAATCACGCCCTGCTGCTCTTCGTTCTGAAGCACACCTTCCATTGTGTAAGTCTTTCCCGAGCCTGTTTGTCCATACGCCAATACACATGCGTTCTGTCCGTCTATTACCGACTGACAGAGCTGTGATATTTCTTCGAATATTTTTGTTTGTGTTGCTCTTGGCCCGTACACCTGATCGAAAGTGAATTCGCTCCTTTTGCTTCCATTTTGATCTAGAAAAAAATAACATTTAATTGGTTATGGTTTATTTGCTGCTTCTTTTTCGGATCACCTTACCTCAGTGGGAGACGGCCCATATGTTAAAAAATAAAAATGGTTTACTGCAGTAAGGTGGACAAGGAAGGTATCCCTAATCTTGGTATGGTATCTCATGTTGCAAATAATATTTTGAAGGAAAAGAAGCCTCTTTGCTGCACTACGTCTCTGTAATACTAATCCAATTTCATCGCATACAAGCAATAAAGAGAAGTATGGAAAATACAGAATGAGTGTACTGTATAGTCTGTATTATAATAAAATACTGACTACCACTACTAGTCCACTACACAGCAACCAAATACACATGCATTGTGTCCGTCTATTACAGACTGACAGAGATGTGATACTTCTTCGAATATTTGTGCTTGTGTTCCAGTTGGCCCGTAAACCTGATCAAAAGTGAACTCACTCCTTTTGTTTGTGCTTCCATTTTGATCTAGAAAAAAATAACATTTAATTGGTTATGGTTTATTTGCTGCTTCTTTTTCGGATCACCTTACCTCAGTGGGAGACGGCTGATATGTTAAAAAATAAAAATGGTTTACTGCAGTAAGGTGGACAAGGAAGGTATCCCTAATCTTGGTATGGTATCTCATGTTGCAAATAATATTTTGAAGGAAAAGAAGCCTCTTTGCTGCACTACGTCTAATACTACTCCAATTTCATCGCATACAAGCGATAGAGAAATATGGAAAATACAGAATGAATGTACTGTTACTGTACATGTTACAGAAACAGGGGTGATTTTGATTAGTTTCAGGATGAATACGACCTTGAAATTGAGCTCAAATAGCAAAAATATTGGTATAAACCTTGGTAATAAATACCGACCTTGATCAAGGTCCCAGGACCGAAACGTTTTCCAATAAATGTCGGTGTTTGCTTACGTGTCTTTCTAAACCAGCAAAAATGTCCAGATTTTACCACAGCTCAGGAGTAAGCAAATCACACGACACGTCCAATACACGTCAACTGGGAAGTCTAATATTCTTTCACTAGTGCACTAATTTTATTTATACCATTTTTACAATAATGCAGAAGTCTGCATACCAGTAAATTTTCCATTTTTTGTATGAATGAAACATCAAAATAAAAAGCAATAGTAATATAAGAGGGGCCTAGAGACGTGACTAATGAACAGAGGATAGGTCATTTTAGTGCCTAGAATGTTTACATTATTTATTCTGGACCCTATTTTGAAATTGGCATCTTTTTTTAATTTGTGTGAAATTGGCCAAATTGCCAATTTCTGACCACTTTATTGGGTAGTTCACTTCAGCAAATGGGCGGTTTCTTGTACTCAACTGATAGAAAAAATGGAGTAATAAAGAAACGGCTTCAAGTTTGGTGAACCGGAACAACGGAATTAGCCAAAAACAGGGCTCAAACTCTGCGAAATCACCGATGCGTATATGCCGATCAGACCGCTAACTTCACGGGAGCATAATTCCGTGAGTTTTCGACCAAATTTCGTATTTTTGGTGTCATTACGATTGGGAAAAGATTGTCATTTCCTAAGAAAAAATCTTTTCTTTCCCAAAAATTTTGCAACAATGAGTTTCAGAAAGGGGTTTGTGACAGTTAAATAAACATTGTTGTATATTGGAGATTGGTCATCCTGTACATTTAACTGTTGAGAGAATATGATTATCACTTGCTTAATATTATTGCGTGAAAGTCCCCGTTTATAACTAAAATAGAGATTTTCAGTGTTACATTATTATCTGTCAATATATAATAAATTTACAATGGTATTATCACTATTATTATCGATATCGATGATTTTTTAGCTATTATTATTTTTAGGTAGGATTTCTTATATGTATTTAGAACATACAAAAGTCTCGGAACCATCAGGTAAATTGTTCACTTGTTTATGTCCGGCCTACTGTCATTTGGGTCACATGATCCAACCTGATGACGGGTTAACAGACTGGCAGAAAGTCTGTCCGCTCCCTGTTTTAGCCTTGACTTCTGATCGTATACAGTGGAACCTCTACTTGTGAGTTTAATCTGTTCCATGACCTTACTCGCAACTGGATTTGCTTGTTTGCAGAGTCAATTTGCCTCATTTAAATTAATTGAAATGCAATTAATCTGTTCCAGTAGAATTCTGTACTTCAATAATTTCGCTAATATCATCTCTACGGCTTATTTATCCATCTCACTTCATCTAATATGAGATATAAACAATATAAATAACACAGAAACCTGATATATACTCTAAAATGAATAAAATATGTCATTATGTAACAGGTGGAGGCAGCCACAACTGCTCCCTCTTTGTTGTGGTAAATACTGCCTTGTAGTGATGGTCTTTTGAAGCTGTCTTACTATAATTTTATGTAGTACATTATTTATATATAATTATTCATATTATATTATTATACATATTATACACATTATTATATAAATAATTTGTAATTTTTTATTCACTATTGGTGTTCCTTATTGCAATAATTGTATAAATGTCAACCCATTCACGACTGCATATAGGAATGGACAGTGACGTCATTTGTTTGCTCTGAAAGAGCCAAGCAATGGACCATTTCTCCTAGGTTGAGCTCTATTTCAAGGTACTTTTTGTCGTGAAAGCAATTAAAAAAATATCTATTTCTGTAATATATCTTCCATTCTATCAAATGACACCAAAAAAACGAGAATACAAACAAAAACCATTCAAAATTACCACTAATGGGGGGCTTATTGCTGAGAAGTGAATTCCATTATTTATGCTTAGATTTCTTTCATTTTTGGTGTACATTAAGAAGCATCTTTACATCATACATTGCCCAAGTTTCAATAAGATAGTCCAACAAACAAATGAGATACGATTCCCAAGATCAAGGGCAAGAGTCCTCGCCAGTATCACTGAACCTGCCTTGAGGTCTGCTTGCTTGTGGAAATTTTGCTTTTATGGAAGCAAAAAATCGACCCATCGACTGCTCGTATTTGGAAAATCTCGCACGTGGACATACTCGCAAGTAGTGTTTCCACTGTATTGGTTCTCTTAGGTGTATACAGTTTGAATGGGTTTGAGAATTAGGCTTTAGAGCTGACTCAGTCTATTATTATTATAATCAAAATGAAGTGCTAAGCCACAAGGGCTATGCAGCGCTGGGGGTAGGGAAGGAAGCGAGAGTATTGGGTGGTAGAAGGGGGGGAGGGATGATCAGTAGGTTACAGAAAACAGCGGGGCAGGGGATTGTGTGGGGGTAGAGGGCAGCAAGAGATTGAGGTAGAAAGGGCTGAAGGTATCAGTTTGTGAAGTAAGTCAGTTGTTGTCAAAAAGTCAATGAGAGAGTCCGGATGAAAGGTGGGTCCATCAGCGAGAAGGGAAGGTAAAGAGAGAGCAGCAGAGCGAAGACGACGTTGGAAGTATATTCTGCGTGCTCGTTAATAAAGTGGGCAGTCTAATAGAATGTGGCCAACCGATAATGGAACCTGACAATTCTCAGAGCGGAGCAGGGCGCCTCTCCATGAAATAACCATGAGTAAGACTAGTATGGCCAATGCAAAGACTGGAGAGAGTAGTCTCCCAACCTCGACACTGGTGACAAAAAGACAGCCAGTAACCTATACTCGGTTTAATATATTGAAGTTTGTTACCGAGCAGAGTAGACCAACGTTGTTGCCAACGGGTGTGAAGGTGGGTAGCTATTGCAGCAAAATAGTCCGTAAATGGAACACCTTCATATGAAACTGGTAGGCCATGTACTGCTGACCGCGCAGCAGTGTCTGCCTGTTCATTGCACTGTACGTCAACATGACCAGGGACCCAACAAAAAAACTATCTTTGTTTGGAAGAGATGTGGCGTAGCCAAAGTTGGATACGGAGGACTAAGGGGTGAGGTGTATCGAATTTTTGTATAGCCTGCAAAGCACTAATGGAGTCTGGGACAACCACAAATGATGACACAGGCATAGATACAATACAGATAAGTGCTGCAAGAATGGTATACAATTCAGCAGTAAAGATACTTGCCGAAGATAGTAAATTCACTCGTACGATGCTGTCTGGAAACACTGCTGCGAATCCTACGCCATCAGAAGACTTAGAGCCTTCTGTGTACACTGCAATGGCTTGAGAATAAGAGTGGAAGTGGTCAAGAAAGAGAGCGGGAAGCTACCGTAGACAGTTGGGCTTTCGAGCAAGGGAGTGAGAAAGAACAGACTTGAACAGCTGGAATTTCCCAGGGGGGTAAGGAAAAGGGAGATGCTACCTGAACATAGAAAGGTGGTAATTGAAGAGAAGACAAGAGTGAATGTAGGAGAAGAGAGAAGGGACGGAGCAAACAGGGGCAGTGAACAAATGAAGAATGTCTACTAATATCAGTGACCATTCTATAAATGACAGGATTGCGGAGATCATGAGAGCATACATAGTAGCGAAGGCAATGGGCATCACGGCGATCAGATGAGGATGGAACATTCACTTCTACATAGAGGCTCTCAAAAGGGAAGAGCAAAAAGCACCAAAGCATGAACGTAATCCTTGGTGATGAATGGGGTTAAGGCTAGAGAGAGTAGCAGGAGAGGCCGCTGAATAGATCTGAACACCATAATCAAGTTTCGATAAAATGAGGGCGGAATGTAACCGAAGGAGAGTTCGACAATCAGCTCCCCATGAAAGATGAGCAAGGGTTTTAAGAAGGTTCAGCCGGCTGTGACAAGTTGCCTTCAGAGAGGTAATGTGAGATTTCCAGGATAACCTACGGTCAAAGAGGAGGCCTAGAAACCTGACTATCATGTTCAGGGATACAGGAGCCATAGAGGTACAAAGGATGATCGGAGATGACAGAGCGTCTAGTGAGTAATTTGGCGAGTTTTGGTACTGGCCCAACTGGAAACACGGTCGACCGTATGTTGGAGAGAAACTATTGAGGTGACAGTCAGCGCCTGCACATGCAATAGCAAAGTCATCAACATAGTGATGACCAAATATTGGATGGAAGACTAGAGGCCAAATCATATATAGCAAGGAGAAAAAGTGTGTGCTCAGAACACATCCCTGGGGGACACCTTCAGCTTGGATAAAGTCTGGGGAGAGCACATTATTAACCCGAACATGGAAATGTGATCAGTTAAAAAGTTCTTAAGGAAGGATGGTAGATTGCCTCGAAGGCCTAATGAGTGGGCTTGGGCCAAAATATTATACCTCCAAGTTGTGTCATATGCCTTCTCAAGGTCAAAAAATATGGCAATAACTGAGTGGTTATTCGCAAAGTCATTACGAACATATGTATCCAAGTGTAGTAAGGGGTCTATGGTAGAACGGCCTTTACGAAAGCCATATTGAAGAGTGGAGACTGTTGTGTGTCTCTAAATACCACACTAAACGTTTATTTCCAGGCGTTCCATAACTTTGCAAACTGCACTTGTAAGAGCAATGGGACGAAAGTGGGAGGCTTTGTCCCGTAGTACCCGGTATGCAGAAAGGGAGAACAATGGCAGATTTCCACAGCTGTGGAAGAACTCTGTGACCAAATAAGATCGAAAAGGAGTAATAGGACTGCAAGGGCTGACTGATGTAAATGTTGTAGCATACGAATATGAATGTCGTCGGGCCCATCTGTTGATGATCGGCAAGCTGAGTGTGTTGCCTCCAGTTCCTTAAGTGTAAAAGGCATATTATACTGTTCTTCTCTGAGAGAAGAGAAGTCCAAGGGTGCTAAGTCTCGGGCAGACTGAGAAAAGAAACGAGGGGCATAGATGGAGCCCCTGAGATATACGGAAAAGATGATTGCCAATTTCATTGGCAACATCTAGTGGGTTTGCTATATCAACACCGGCATCCCGCAGAACAGGAGCCGGGTCAGAATATTTACCACTCAGTTTTCGTACTTTTTTCCAGACTGCACTCAGAGGAAGCAGATTAATGGTGGAGACAATCTCGCCAGCAAGTGCGTTTAGCGTCACGGATGACACGGCGAGCAATCGCACGCTTCTGCTTAAAATCAAGAAGTCTCTCTGTGGTTCTATTGTACCGGTACCTGCCCCATGCAGTGCGTTTCAAACATACTGCATGAGCACAAGCAGGAGACCACCAAGGCACGCATTTCTGAGAATGCCTGCCTGAAGTTTGGGGTATAGAATGAGATGCTGTGGTTAAAACTGAGGACGAGAAGAGGTGTAAAAGCTCAATGGAGGACGAAGAAGGAACCTCACTAAAAACAGATAGTTGTGAGTAAAGGTTCCAATTTGCCTGATCATATTGCCAGCGTGGGTTATGAAGAGGTGGTGAATATGAAGGGGAAGTAAGAATGATTGGGAAATGATCACTCGTGCAAATCCGGGAGAACAGACCAGGTGAAGTCTAATGCGGTGGAGGAAGAGCAGACTGAGAGATCGATGCAAGAGAGAGTACGAGTCCAAGGATCAAAATGGGGGCGAGTACCTGTATTTAAAACATGGAGGGGGTGGGTAGCAAGAAAAGCCTCTAACTTAATGCCACAGTTATCACAGTGAAACCCCCCCAGGGGAAATGATGGGCATTAAAATCGCCAAGTAACAGAAGTGGAGGTAATGACGAAACAACAAAGGCAATATCTGGGATAGATAATGCCCGAGAAGGAGAGAAATACAAAGAACAGAGTGTATACCACCTATGCAAGTGGATACGGGCTGCTGTGTAATGCAGCGAAGTACGAACAAATAGCTGATGGTATGGAATATCAGTGCGTAGAAGAAGGGCACTTTTATTAAAGGTTCCTTCAGGAAAAGGATTTGAAGAATACAATAAATTATTGCCTGAGATAGAATAGATAACGGCAGAGTGTAATTTTGGTTCCTGTAAGCAAACACCAGCAGGGGAAAACTGGGAGAGCAACATCTGAAGCTCACCCCGATTACCCCTGAGGCTGCGAATATTCCACTGTAAATAGGCCATGATTGGCAACGATAAAGATATCTGAAATCCGCAGGAAAGGGTACCTATGGACTTAAGGGGTTAGAAAAGTCCACATGCGGTGGCAAAGGAAAACGTTCAAGTAGCAAAGGAATGGTGCATTGTGAGGAAAGGAGTTGCGCAGATGGAGAAGAGGAAAAAGAAGAAACAGAGGGTGGATCAGTGTCCATTGATGGTTTGGTCTCTGCAATATATTCAGAGATTGCTTCAAGTGTTTCGAAGTTCAGAGACATCGTATGGGAGACGATATTGGAGATGGAAGGAGGAGGAGTTTGAGTAAAGATCAGAGCTCTAATAGACTGTACCAAGGTAGAGGGGGGGGCAAAAAGGTGGAGGGAACTGGAGAAGTGTGGGAGGGGACAGAAGAGGCAGAAATCTGGGAGGTGGCAGAAGAGGAAGAAACTTGGGAGGGGACAGGGGAGGAAGGCACAGTACGAGAAGGAGGATGAACCTCCACACTTGTAACAGAGCCAGTGAAAGGGGAAAACTCAGGTACAGAGACCGGGAAGGTAAAATGTGGAGGTGGATGAAGAGAAGGAGGGGGTTAAAGGAGATTTTTTGGGCCTCTGAGAAGTAGAGGGATGATTGGGAGGTGTCGTACGAGGTCTTGTTGATACCGGGGTTTGTGAGGGAGGACACGAAGAAGTGAGGACAGACTGAGGAGTTGAAGTAGGGATGTCTGAGCCCCGGACAGCAAAATAATTAGATAAGAGTGACTATGGGACTGATAAGCGCAGAGGAGGCTGCAGAAGATGTGACCCCAAAAGTGGGGGGACGCTTTGAAACGAGAATAAGAAACACAGGGCAGTCTCCCTTGGAGGTGGAGATGAGAAACCGCCATAGCATAAGGGAGACCTTCTGCCTCTTTGAGGCAATGAATTTCCCGCTCATTTAAGTAGACTTGGCAATGGTGAGAGTATGAAGGGTGAGCCTCATGACAATTGAGGCAAGAGGGAGTTCGGCTGCAAGACCTTAGAAAGGTCAACGGCACCACAGACTGGGCATTCGGCTATAGATCTGCAATATTTTGCTTGGTGGCCAAATCGCCAGCAATTCCTACACTGTTGTGGTGTAGGGATCACCTTCCGAATTTGTAACCGATGTTAACCGATGTCCTGCTACATAAACAGAGGATGAGAGTTCAAGGCTGTCAAAAGTTAAACGAGCCACATTGCAAGGGTATCGTCTTCGCCCGCAGGCAGGAAGAACATAAGTGTCTACCTTGAGAATTAGGAGATCTTGGAGTTCCAGCTGTTCAAGAATGTCAGTGCCACATGTCTGGAAATTCTGTTGGACTATGGTATGGGGCAGAATAACAGTACCACTACAAGAACTGAGGGATTAATGTTTTTCGATAGTGTAAGTCTTTCCCGAGCCTGTTTGCCCATACGCCAATACACATGCGTTCTGTCCGTCTATTACCGACTGACAGAGCTGTGATATTTCTTCGAATATTTTTGTTTGTGTTGCTCTTGGCCCGTACACCTGATCGAATGTGAACTCACTCCTTTTGCTTTCATTTTGATCTAGAAAAAAATAACATTTAATTGGTTATGGTTTATTTGCTGCTTCTTTTTCGGACCACCTTACCTCAGTGGGAGACGGCCGATATGTTAAAAAATAAAAATGGTTTACTGCAGTAAGGTGGACAAGGAAGGTATCCCTAATCTTGGTATGGTATCTCATGTTGCAAATAATATTTTGAAGGAAAAGAAGCCTCTTTGCTGCACTACGTCTAATACTACTCCAATTTCATCGCATACAAGCGTTAGAGAAATATGGAAAATACAGAATGAATGTACTGTATAGTCTATTATAATAAAATACTGACCACCACTAGTCCACTATGCAACCAACTACCAACCAGTGAGAGAAATGAAACCATCACTACACCATCACTAAACTATCATAACCTATGATAGATAAGGTAATCTGCAACTCGTCCAACTACCACTGCCACCACTACACAACCAGCAATGAGACAGTGAAGGGCAACACTACAGGACTAGCCAGTAACTATCACCACTACTTTAGCTTCCAATTACCACCACCACTAAACTAACTACTACAACCACTACACAGCTAGTAATGAGACTATGGATGGAACCACTACACAACCAACAACGAAACAGTGGAGAACACTACACAACCAACCAACTACCATCGCCACTATTCAACCAACAATGAAACAATGGAGAACACTACACAACCAACAATGTAACAGTGGAGAACACTACACAACCAACTACCATCACCACTATACAACCAACAATGGAACAGTGGAGAACACTACACAATCAGCAATGGAGATGGTGGATGATACCACCACACAACCAAGTACATACAACCATGAAAACCAATAATACATGCCACCAAAACTGAAGTCAAACTCCACACATTACTAAAAAAAAATTATTCCATGTTGACTATTTTCTATCTGGTATCTGGAAACAGTCATGACTGCATCAAATCTTACCTAGTTATATTTATTTTTCCACTATCATTATTATTGTGGTCTGCAAAAGGAAGCATAAAACCTACCTGGAGTTTACCTGGAGAGAGTTTCGAGGGTCAACGCCCCCGCAGCCCGGTCTGTGACCAGGCCTCCTGGTGGATCAGCGCCTGATCAACCAGGCTGTTGCTGCTGGCTGCACGCAAACCAACGTACAAGCCACAGCCCGGCTGATCAGGAACTGACTTTAGGTGCTTGTCCAGTGCCAGCTTGAAGACTGCCAGGGGTCTGTTGGTAATCCCCCTTATGTGTGCTGGGAGGCAGTTGAACAGTCTCGGGCCCCTGACACTTATTGTATGGTCTCTTAACGTGCTAGTGACACCCCTGCTTTTCATTGGGGTGATGGTGCATCGTCTGCCAAGTCTTTTGCTTTCGTAGTGAGTGATTTTCGTGTGCAAGTTCGGTACTAGTCCCTCTAGGATTTTCCAGGTGTATATAATCATGTATCTCTCCCTCCTGCGTTCCAGGGAATACAGGTTTAGAAACCTCAAGCGCTCCCAGTAATTGAGGCGTTTTATCTCCGTTATGCACGCCGTGAAAGTTCTCTGTACATTTTCTAGGTCGGCAATTTCACCTGCCTTGAAAGGTGCTGCTAGAGTGCAGCAATATTCCAGCCTAGATAGAACAAGTGACCTGAAGAGTGTCATCATGGGCTTGGCCTCCCTAGTTTTGAAGGTTCTCATTATCCATCCTGTCATTTTTCTAGCAGATGCGAGTGATACAATGTTATGGTCCTTGAAGGTGAGATCCTCCGACATAATCACTCCCAGGTCTTTGACGTTGGTGTTTCGCTCTATTTTGTGGCCAGAATTTGTTTTGTACTCTGAAGATTTAATTTCCTCATGTTTACCATATCTGAGTAATTGAAATTTCTCATCGTTGAACTTCATATTGTTTTCTGCAGCCCACTGAAAGATTTGGCTGATGTCCGCCTGGAGCCTTGCAGTGTCTGCAATGGAAGACACTGTCATGCAGATTCGGGTGTCATCTGCAAAGGAAGACACGGTGCTGTGGCTGACATCCTTGTCTATGTCGGATATGAGGATGAGGAACAAGATGGGAGCTAGTACTGTGCCTTGTGGAACAGAGCTTTTCACCGTAGCTGCCTCGGACTTTACTCTGTTGATGACTACTCTGTGTTCTGTTAGTGAGGAAATTATAGATCCATCGACCGACTTTTCCTGTTATTCATTTAGCACGCATTTTGTGCGCTATTACGCCATGGTCACACTTGTCGAAGGCTTTTGCAAGGTCTGTATATATTACATCTGCATTCTTTTTGTCTTCTAGTGCATTTAGGACCTTGTCGTAGTGATCCAGTAGTTGAGACAGACAGGAGCGACGTGTTCTAAACCCATGTTGCCCTGGGTTGTGTAACTGATGGGTTTCTAGATGGGTGGTGATCTTGCTTCTTAGGACCCTTTCAAAGATTTTTATGATATGGGATGTTAGTGCTATTGGTCTGTAGTTCTTTGCTGTTGCTTTACTGCCCCCTTTGTGGAGTGGGGCTATGTCTGTTTTTTTTAGTAACTGAGGGACGACCCCCGTGTCCATGCTCCCTAGACATGAGAAAATGGGTGTGTGCACTCACTGTGTTCCATATTAAAATAATTGGGGATTCCTGGGTACCATATGCTCTTTTTTCCTTTTAAAAGAAAAGATTTATTTTTTCCTCAAAAAATTTGGGGCGCTACGTGAGTGAACGTATATATATACGTTTGGACCGTTTAAGGGTTAATGTAAAGAATTTAGTCCATTGTGTGGTCTGAAACTGTGTGGAGAGGGAGTGCATGACATGTCGGTCTTTTCTGAGTAAAAAGGGAAGGTAACGAAGTAACATCATTAGGAGATTGTCGTTGACCTTCAGAAGTGGGACCAGAGTTGGACCGATGTGGGATGGGCTGGCGATTCAAAAATCGCTGCACTGTAGAGGGAGAAGCCAGAAGCATAGTCAAAGGAGAGTGGAGGTCAGACAAATCAAAGGAGTCAGTGGAAGCCCTGGTATCTGAAGCTGGTGAGGAAACAGCACCAGCAAGAGGTACAGGGGCCTTAGGAATGTCCGAAGACTGACCAAAAGACGAGGCGAGGGGTGCAGTAACAATAAGGGGCCCGGGGGTAGCGGTGTCATGGATTGGGTACTCCATGGTTAGGTTGCTTCTTTCTTTTTTTTTTCTTAAAAACAAAAAGTAAAGAAAATAAAAAAATAAAAAAAGGGGGGACCAGGGAGGGATAGTTCCTGGGAGGAATGAGAGGGCCAGAAATCTCCCTCCATGCCCAAGAGGACCTCAGCACCACAAGTAGTGCAGATGCAGCATGAAACCCATGCCATGCCATACCCTACCCATCATGCCAGTAAACCAGCAATCCAGGATAGCAACCTCACATCTGCCGAGCTACCTCGGTGGACAAAAGAGGGCGGCCGGATGTCCACCACAAAGCATACCTCCTTCGGCCACCACCCCCAGAATCCGAAAGGTGGCTTCCAGAGACACACCCGTCGCCCGAAAGACACCCAAAGCCACCCTCCGGGATACTGGAGAGGGAGCGTGACATCCCCAGGCGATCCAGATTCCACGGCAAACTACGCCACCGCAAAGAACCTCAATGGAATGGGGTGGGCCCTGGTACCCTTTCCTCTACCCAGGAGCTAGCACACCTGTGGGAAAAATCCTAAAGGCCAAAAAAGGAAGGGCAAAAGGGAGGGGTGGGGAGGAGGAGGAGGAAAGGAAAAAGGGGAGGATGGGATAGGGAAGGGGGGATTGGGGGGTAATTAGGTTCGGTCTGAGGAAGGAGACCGACAGGTCTAATTCCTCAAACCAAGAGCCTCTTCACCATGCCAAGGAGCCCCCCTTGAAGAGGACAAAGTTTGTTCCTCATTGCTCTGAAGATTTTTTTTATATTTATATTCTTGGTCAGTTCAGGAATCTTTATTATAATTATTACTATTATTATTATTATTATTATTATTATTATTATTATTATGAAAAAGAAGTGCTAAGCCACAAGGGCTATACAGCACTGCAGGGTAGGGAAGGAAGCGAGGGTATCGGGCGGCAGAAGGGGGGGAGGGATGATTAGTAGGCTACATAAAGCAGCAAGCCAGGGGATAGTGCGGGGGTAGAGGGTAGCAAGAGATTGAGGTAGAAAGAGCTGAAGGTATCATCATCAGAGTTTGTGGAGTAAGTCAGTTGTCAAAAAGTCAATGGTAGAGTCCAGATGAAAGGTGGGTCCATCAGCGAGAAGGGAAGGTAAAGAGAGCAGAGGAGCGAAGACGACATTGGAGGTAAATTCTGCCTGCTCGTTGATAAAGTGGGCAGTCTGGCCATTTCTCACCGACGTAGGGTGACCGAGAAAAGAAACGCTTTTGCCATCATTCACACTATCACTCTTTCCAGAGGTGCACAGATACAACGGTTAACAAAAAAATTGTCTCAAAATATCTACAATATGATAAAGCATAGCAATTAATCCTTAGCAATCAATCATGATTGAAATTTTTATATACAAAATCAACAAATTTATCTTTAATCAAAATAAACATGCAAAATGTAGGTAGTAGGTTGGTAAGACAGCAACCACCCAGGGAGGTACCACCGTCCTGCCAAGTGAGTGTAAAACAAAAGCATTTATTTGTTTTACATGATGGTAGGATTGCTGGTGTCTTTTTTCTGTCACAAACATGCAAGATTTCAGGTACGTCTTGCTACTACTTCTTACACTTAGGTCACACTACACATACATGCACAAGCATATATATACACACACCTCTGGGTTTTCTATTTTCTTTCTAGTTCTTGTTTATTTCCTCTTATCGCCATGGGAAAGTCGAACAGAATTCTTCCTCCGTAAGCCATGCATGTTGTAAGAGGATACTAAAATGCTGGGAGCAAGGGGGCTAGTAACCCCTTCTGTACAAATTGCTTGCAGCTGCTAAATAAGTCACCATGGGCCCAAGGAAAGCTAGTGCAAGCCCTTTGGTAAAGAAATTGAAGAACATGATCCAGAGGGATTTTGAAGGGTTTGAGGCAGACTGACCTTGCCGACCCTCTGCCTGTTGTGGAAGGTGTTGTGGCATTGGGCAAGTCCATGGGGTTGGAGGCGAGTGACGGGGATATGGAAGAGTTGGTGGAGGACCACAGGGAAGAGTAACCACTGACAAACTGCAAGAGCTTCAACTGGAACAGCATCAGACCACAGCTGAATAACTTGCTTCAGAGGAGGAGGAAAGGAGTGAAGGAGGTACCTTCTTCAGTGATTAAGGACATGTGTTCAAAGTGGAATTAGTTGCAAAGTTTTGTTCAAAAGTATCACCCTGACCAAGCTGAAACAAGCCATATCTGCAACATGTTCAGTGACAGACCCATGTCCCACTTCAGGGAAATCTTAAAGAAACGCCAGGAACAGAGCTCTCTGGACAGATATTTTGTGTGACAGGGGTCCAATGACTCAAGTTGTTCCCAGTGTCTTTAAAAAACAAAGAAGGGAAGTAACCCCAGATAAGGACTTCATACCTGAAGTCCTAATGGAAGGAGATTCTCCTTCCAAATAATAGTGTACACCTTCCTCCTATACCTCCTCCCATCTTCCATCCACCCACAAGTCTTCAGTAAAGGTAAGTGTAATAGTATTATTTTTTATATGTATGTACTTTATTTCTAATTGATTTCAATATGTAAATCTTTATTTAATTTGAAAAAAAAAAATTTAATACTTTTGGTTGTCGGGAATGGATTAATTTTATTTCCATTATTTCTTATGGGGAAAATGGTTCTTAGATTCGGCAGGCGCTCTGGAACGGATTAATCACGAAACTCGGGGGTCCACTGTACTAAAGAGTTCTTCCATACAATATTTTTATAACATTTTATTCTACAAAATATTTCTACCCCCAAAATATGTTTGAAAATCAATAAGTACATACCTAAGTTCCACGTGGTGGGCTTCACAAAATCTTTGCCTTTCCTGGAGCCTCTGTTTAAGATCATGCATTTCCATCTCTTGTTTTTTATGTGCAACTGATGGCTTACAAGGAGAGTAGCTAATTTGCTACTCTTTATTTCTTGCACCTTCTCCATGCGCCTTCTAAGCGAAGAAGTTGCGTTCACCGGTTTTCCTGGCAATTAAAGTCAAGAAATAAGTATTAATCAACTATTTTAACCCATATATACTTGCAATTAATCTCAAATAGAACCTACCAAACAGTATATCATCTTCCTCAAACATTTCACCAAAGTCATCAACTACTAGTCCACTACCACTACTAGTCCACTACACAGCAACCAAATACACATGCATTGTGTCCGTCTATTACAGACTGACAGAGATGTGATACTTCTTTGAATATTTGTGCTTGTGTTCCAGTTGGCCCGTAAACCGGATCAAAAGTGAACTCACTCCTTTTGTTTGTGCTTCCATTTTGATCTAGAAAAAAATAATATTTAATTGGTTATGGTTTATTTGCTGCTGCTTTTTCGGATCACCTTACCTCAGTGGGAGACGGCCGATATGTTAAAAAATAAAAATGGTTTACTGCAGTAAGGTGGACAAGGAAGGTATCCCTAATCTTGGTATGGTATCTCATGTTGCAAATAATATTTTGAAGGAAAAGAAGCCTCTTTGCTGCACTACGTCTAATACTACTCCAATTTCATCGCATACAAGCGATAGAGAAATATGGAAAATACAGAATGAATGTACTGTATAGTCTATTATAATAAAATACTGACCACTACTAGTCCACTACGCAACCAACTACCAACCAGTGAGAGAAATGAAACCATCACTTCACCATCACTAAACTATCATAACCTATGATAGATAAGGTAATCTGCTACTCGTCCAACTACCACTGCCACCACTACACAACCAGCAATGAGACAGTGAAGGGCAACACTACAGGACTAGCCAGTAACTATCACCACTACTTTAGCTTCCAATTACCACCACCACTAAACTAACTACTACAACCACTACACAGCTAGTAATGAGACTATGGATGGAACCACTACACAACCAACAACGAAACAGTGGAGAACACTACACAACCACCCAACTACCATCGCCACTATTCAACCAACAATGAAACAATGGAGAACACTACACAACCAACAATGTAACAGTGGAGAACACTACACAACCAACTACCATCACCACTATACAACCAACAATGGAACAGTGGAGAACACTACACAATCAGCAATGGAGATGGTGGATGATACCACCACACAACCAAGTACATACAACCATGAAAACCAATAATACATGCCACCAAAACTGAAGTCAAACTCCACACATTACTAAAAAAAAATTATTCCATGTTGACTATTTTCTATCTGGTATCTGGAAACAGTCATGACTGCATCAAATCTTACCTAGTTATATTTATTTTTCCACTATCATTATTATTGTGGTCTGCAAAAGGAAGCATAAAACCTACCTGGAGTTTACCTGGAGAGAGTTTCGAGGGTCAACGCCCCCACAGCCCGGTCTGTGACCAGGCCTCCTGGTGGATCAGCACCTGATCAACCAGGCTGTTGCTGCTGGCTGCACGCAAACCAACGTACGAGCCACAGCCCGGCTGATCCGGAACTGACTTTAGGTGCTTGTCCAGTGCCAGCTTGAAGACTGCCAGGGGTCTGTTGGTAATCCCCCTTATGTGTGCTGGGAGGCAGTTGAACAGTCTCGGGCCCCTGACACTTATTGTATGGTCTCTTAACGTGCTAGTGACACCCCTGCTTTTCATTGGGGTGATGGTGCATCGTCTGCCAAGTCTTTTGCTTTCGTAGTGAGTGATTTTCGTGTGCAAGTTCGGTACTAGTCCCTCTAGGATTTTCCAGGTGTATATAATCATGTATCTCTCCCTCCTGCATTCCAGGGAATACAGGTTTAGAAACCTCAAGCGCTCCCAGTAATTGAGGCGTTTTATCTCCGTTATGCACGCCGTGAAAGTTCTCTACATTTTCCAGGTCGGCAATTTCACCTGCCTTGAAAGGTGCTGTTAGAGTGCAGCAATATTCCAGCGTAGATAGAACAAGTGACCTGAAGAGTGTCATCATGGGCTTGGCCTCCCTAGTTTTGAAGGTTCTCATTATCCATCCTGTCATTTTTCTAGCAGATGCGATTGATACAATGTTATGGTCCTTGAAGGTGAGATCCTCCGACATAATCACTCCCAGGTCTTTGACGTTGGTGTTTCGCTCTATTTTGTGGCCAGAATTTGTTTTGTACTCTGATGAAGATTTAATTTCCTCATGTTTACCATATCTGAGTAATTGAAATTTCTCATCGTTGAACTTCATATTGTTTTCTGCAGCCCACTGAAAGATTTGGCTGATGTCCGCCTGGAGCCTTGCAGTGTCTGCAATGGAAGACACTGTCATGCAGATTCGGGTGTCATCTGCAAAGGAAGACACGGTGCTGTGGCTGACATCCTTGTCTATGTCGGATATGAGGATGAGGAACAAGATGGGAGCTAGTACTGTGCCTTGTGGAACAGAGCTTTTCACCGTAGCTGCCTCGGACTTTACTCTGTTGACGACTACTCTGTGTTCTGTTAGTGAGGAAATTATAGATCCATCGACCGACTTTTCCTGTTATTCCTTTAGCACGCATTTTGTGCGCTATTACGCCATGGTCACACTTGTCGAAGGCTTTTGCAAAGTCTGTATATATTACATCTGCATTCTTTTTGTCTTCTAGTGCATTTAGGACCTTGTCGTAGTGATCCAGTAGTTGAGACAGACAGGAGCGACGTGTTCTAAACCCATGTTGCCCTGGGTTGTGTAACTGATGGGTTTCTAGATGGGTGGTGATCTTGCTTCTTAGGACCCTTTCAAAGATTTTTATGATATGGGATGTTAGTGCTATTGGTCTGTAGTTCTTTGCTGTTGCTTTACTGTCCCCTTTGTGGAGTGGGGCTATGTCTGTTGTTTTTAGTAACTGAGGGACGACCCCCGTGTCCATGCTCCCTCTCCATAGGATGGAAAAGGCTCGTGATAGGGGCTTCTTGCAATTCTTGATGAACACTGAGTTCCACGAGTCTGGCCCTGGGGCAGAGTGCATGGGCATGTCATTTATCGCCTGTCCAAAGTCATTTGGCGTCAGAATAACATCGGATAGGCTTGTGTTAACCAAATTTTGTGGCTCTCATAAAAAATTCATTTTGATCTTCGACTGTCTGGTTAGCGGCTTGCTAAAAACTGAGTCATATTGGGACTTGAGTAGCTCACTCATTTCCTTGCTGTCATCTGTGTAGGACCCATCTTGTTTAAGTAGGGGCCCAATACTGGACGTTGTTCTCGATTTTGATTTGGCGTAGGAGAAGAAATACTTTGGGTTTCTTTAGATTTCATTTATGGCTTTTAGTTCTTCCCGCGATTCCTGACTCCTAAAGGATTCTTTTAGCTTAAGTTCGATGCTTGCTATTTCTCTGACCAGTCTCTCCCTACGCATTTCAGATATATTGACCTCTTTTAGCCGCTCTGTTATTCTTTTCCGTCGCCTGTAAAGGGAGCGCCTGTCTCTTTCTATTTTACATCTACTCCTCCTCTTTCTTAGAGGAATAAGCCTTGTGCATACATTGAGTGCCACCGAGTTAATCTGTTCTAGGCATAAGTTGGGGTCTGTGTTGCTTAGTATATCTTCCCAGCTTATATCGGTTAGGACTTGGTTTACTTGGTCCCACTTTGTTTTTGTTATTGAAGTTGAATTTGGTGAATGCTCCCTCGTGACTAGTCTCATTTTGTCGGTCTGGGGCTCCATGCATACATGTCTGAACCTCAATTATGTTGTGATCTGAGTATATTGTTTTTGATATGGTGACATTTCTTATCAGATCATCATTGTTAGTGAAGATGAGGTCTAGTGTATTCTCCAGTCTAGTAGGCTCTATTATTTGATGGTTTAAATTGAATTTTGTGCAGAGATTTAAAAGCTCGTGTGAGTGTGAGTTTTCATCAGAGCTGCCTCCTGGTGTTATTACTGCAACAATATTATTTGCTATATTCCTCCATTTTAGGTGCCTTAAGTTGAAATCCCCCAGGAGCAAGATGTTGGGTGCAGGAGCTGGAAGATTTTCCAGACAGTGGTCAATTTTTAACAGCTGTTCCTGAAATTGCTGGGATGTTGCATCCGGAGGCTTGTAGACTACCACAATGACTAGGTTTTGGTTCTCGACCTTTACTGCTATAACTTCCACTACATCATTTGAGGCATTAAGCAGTTCTGTGCAAACAAGTGACTCTGCAATGTACAGGCCAACCCCCCCCCCCCCCTTTTGCCTGTTCACTCTGTCACATCTGTATAGGTTGTAACCTGGGATCCATATTTCGTTGTCCAAGTGATCCTTTATGTGGGTCTCAGTGAAAGCCGCGAACATTGCCTTTGCCTCTGCAAGCAGTCCACGGATGAAAGGTATTTTGTTGTTTGTTGCTGGCTTTAGACCCTGTATATTTGCAAAGAAGAATGTTATCGGACTGGTGGTATTGTTTGTACTGGGGGGGGATTTTTTTTCCGGCATTAGTATCTGTATCTGTTGGTTTTTAGTGGAGGCCATCGACTGTGGTTCCACTCCAGGAATGACTGGATTTGGTGTACGATTTCTGCCATTTCGTGCCAGTTTTTTTTCCTTCCTGGCACTAAAAAACCTCTCCCTCTTGAGTGGCTGTGGCTACCCAGGTTTTCCCATGGCCTGGATGTTTTGTGTCTTTTTGTCCCCTTTAGATGGTATGCCTGGCAATTTAAGTTATAGCACAGTCTTTCCTGTACTGAAGAGGTACACATTTCAGGGTGAAAAAGCTTACAGGAAGGGAGTTTGCATTTTCCTGTTGTCATATGGGCATGGCATTTTCTAGGGTGGTCATAGTTGCATGTCCCATCTGTTTTTCCAGATTTCCCATGCCAGCAGATACCAAGTGCATAGTATGTGCACAGGCTTGGTTTCCGCTTGCCTTGGGTTTCTGTGACTGTATTCCCTGTTGGTGCATGTTTCCCTGTCTTACTTCTATCCTCCCTAGCACCAACAATGGAGCTCCCACCAGTTTTTGGTAATTTATCCTCACTATTGCTATTGGAGTCCTCTTGTTTGCTATTTCCTGCGGTATTTCTAGTTTGCAATATTGGTTTTATCTTATCTTTGACTACACTTGTTTCCCTACTATGGCTCCTGTCCCCTATGAGGTCATTTATATGTATTCCTTCCTGCGTATAATTCCCGACTACCTGGACAAAATCTCCAGCTTCACCATTACTGTCTCCCAGGACAGTATCTCCAGCTTCACCATTTCTGTCTCCCAGGACAGCACCTCCGGCTTCACCATTACTGTCTCCCAGGACAGCACTATCAGCCCCACATTTACTGACTACCAGGACATCACCTCCAGCCTTACAGTTTGTGACTACATGGCCAGTATCAAGGGCAGTACCATTCAGCCCAGACTTTTTGTTCCCATCTGTTGTAGAAAGCTTCCAGGTTTTCTATGAAAGCAGCTTTGATGTTGTCCTCTTTTAATACCCTTGTGATTTTAGTCCACAGATTTTCCTCATTTGGGCATACCCAAAAACACTTCCCTGTTTTAATACTGCTTGTAGCTAGTTCTTGGATATCTGCACAAGGAGCGTGACACCAATTTCCACAAAAATGACAATTTATCCATGTGGAAGCCCGTTTGTTTGACTGACCACAGACTACACACAGCTTCATAATGATTTGAATGGTTGATTTACTGCAATTCTACTAGCAACCTCTTGAATATTATATTAATAACCTTAAATGAAGCTCTAGCTATTTGTATTAATGTTTCTAACTCTTTTTGTATATTGGACAGCTTACCGTCACGTTCCTGATTTTTAATGTTTGTGTTTATAAGGGCGCCTACAACCCCATCCGTTTACAGTCTGCTTTATTGTCCAACGAAACTGTTTGAAACCAGTCGAGGGTTCGGACCAGTCGAGGGTTCGGACCAGTCGAGGGTTCGGGTTCGGACCAGTCGAGGGTTCGGACCAGTGGTCACTTATTTAAAACATACTGGTCGGTGATTTGAGCTAACACATGAAGGATTTACTGGAAATTATCTACCCGAGTAATATGTGATTTGACTGATACAAAAGTATAACTTGCGTGTTGAAGAGCCGGTGATATCTGGCAGCTCCTACAGTGACGAACGGTCGACCTCAACCCTTGTTTATCAATCGCTGTATCTAGCTTTTCTATTTTTTTTTTTTCCGTCTCCACCACAATAAATGCTATATTATCACTATAGTTGACTGGTGCAAATTTTGGAGGAAGGACGCTTTTTCTGTAGTAATAATTGCTTCTCGTTGTGTATATTGCGACCGCTGGTAACTACAGGTTATATGAAATTCACAGTAACGTCTGGTATTTCAAGAAAAAGAAACTAATGAAAGTCACTCCACTCCACTAAGTACCATTATAATACTGGTTAGTTGCTACTACAACACTGTATTCTGCTATTCACTGGTATCACTAGATTATATGCGAGTACACTAGCAGGCCAGGAAGATTATTAAAACAGCTGACCTGTGGTAAGTTTCTGGCGACTTCTGGCACCTGCCTCTATAGGCTTATCACTTCATTTACAAATTCACCTGTTTTCAAATGACACTTTAGCCTTTATCATCAATATACTAGGGAGCCACTGTAGTATACACTATACACTATGTATACTCTGTTATCAAGGAGACTTTCTTTCCTCTGACACGAAAAGTTCAATTATTATTTTTCACACGGGACACAGGCCTATGATTCCCCTCTGGCAGTAAACTCTGCTAGGTAGTGCACACTAATTATCCTTTTTTGACTCGGTATGTAATGTTTTCCGCCCAAGATTGGTTCCAGGCGCTAGAGGGATGTATCGTATAGGATTGATGACACAAATTAAAGTTCTAGCACGTAAGAGCGACCGTGAAAACACGAGATAACCAGGAGCACAACGAGGCACACAACATTAGAAATATGTAAATTAAAAACAATGATTTATGTTGTGTTCATAATAGCTGCATCTCTGATTCAGTTGGGAATGTCCATGAATGAAACTGAAAATTATGAACTGAAACAAAGTTGATATACTGATGCAGAAACAGGTGGATGGCCTCATCAAAGTTCAAGAACAGTCAAAAATACTTGGGATTCTGTGCCACTTTGAGAGAATTACAATAAAGTTGGCAGAATTACCGACAATATATAAAGTAAAAGACACAAGTGCAACTAATGTGACATTTTATTGTGGCAACGTTTCACTCTCCAGGAGCTTTATCAAGCCATTACAAACAATACATGGACACAGAGGGTATATAAAGGCTCTTGAGTGAGGTGCAATACTAGTGAGGTACTAGTATTGCACCTCAGAGCCTTTATATACCCTCTGTCCATGTATTGTTTGTAATGGCTTGATAAAGCTCCTGGAGAGCGAAACGTTGCCACAATAAAATGTCACATTAGTTGCACTTGTGTCTTTTACTTTACACAGAAATATTAACTGAGCAAGATAGAAACAGAAGAAACAGTCAAGATGCAGTAATAATAGTACATGAAGTGTGTGCAAAATAGGAAGACTTACTCCACTGGAAGTGGAACAGTGAGGGAGACGATGAGATCCTCCTCACCTGTCCACTATTCTGCTTCAATCCCATAAACATTCCTGCCAGCTGGTCCCACTTTACAGACAGGAACTTCCCCTAAACCACGAAAGTTGTCATCGGCTAATCCTTAATGTCATAACTCATGAAGGACACCTTGTCATGGATGCCCGCCTCAGTGACTCTGGTCTCTTACTGTCATTGTGATGACCAGGAAGAGTCGAGTGTCTGGTTGCTGTAGGTGGAGAAGGAGGCTAAGACTAAATACCTCGACTATGGGGCAGTAGTAAATGACCAGCAAATGCAACAAGATTATGGTGATCTAATCATGAAGGTCTATCAAATGGAACCCACCCGCAGCAACCTGCTCCCGGTGCCATTGGATGGGTTTTAGAAAACAGCTGGGGAGCTGTTATGTCAGGCTAACAAGGGACAGCACAAACTACAACTTTGCCACAAACAGGACACTACCTACTATACAAGTTCAATAATACAGGAGTCCCTTGCCACTCCTACTTGAGTGGGATTCGCAATAAAATTACCTATGCTGAAAACATTGCCAATGTCCTTCAAAGGCACCTTTGCCACTCGAAATGCAGCAACATTATTAGTTTATTAAGACAACAGGTAGTAGGTTGGTAGACAGCAACCACCCAGGGAAGTACTACCGTCCTGCCAGATGACTGTGAAACAAAAACCTGTAACTGTTTTGCATGATAGGATTGCTGGTTTCTTTTTCTGTCTCATAAACACGCTAGATAACAGGGATATCTTGCTACTCCTACTTACACTTTGGTCACACTTCACAGACACGCACATGCATATTTATATACATACATCTAGGTTTTTCTCCTTTTTCTAAATAGCTCTTGTTCTTCTTTTTCTTCTATTGTCCATGGGGAAGTGGAAAAGAATCTTTCCTCCGTAAGCCATGCGTGTCGTATGAGGCGACTAAAATGCCGGGAGCAATGGGCTAGTAACCCCTTCTCCTGTAGACATTTACTAAAAAAGAGAAGAAGAAAAACTTTATAAAACTGGGATGGTTAAATGTGCGTGGATGTAGTGCGGATGACAAGAAACAGATGATTGCTGATGTTATGAATGAAAAGAAGTTGGATGTCCTGGCCCTAAGCGAAACAAAGCTGAAGGGGGTAGGAGAGTTTCAGTGGGGGGAAATAAATGGGATTAAATCTGGAGTATCTGAGAGAGTTAGAGCAAAGGAAGGGGTAGCAGTAATGTTAAATGATCAGTTATGGAAGGAGAAAAGAGAATATGAATGTGTAAATTCAAGAATTATGTGGATTAAAGTAAAGGTTGGATGCGAGAAGTGGGTCATAATCAGCGTGTATGCACCTGGAGAAGAGAGGAATGCAGAGGAGAGAGAGAGATTTTGGGAGATGTTAAGTGAATGTATAGGAGCCTTTGAACCAAGTGAGAGAGTAATTGTGGCAGGGGACCTGAATGCTAAAGTAGGAGAAACTTTTAGAGAGGGTGTGGTAGGTAAGTTTGGGGTGCCAGGTGTAAATGATAATGGGAGCCCTTTGATTGAACTTTGTATAGAAAGGGGTTTAGTTATAGGTAATACATATTTTAAGAAAAAGAGGATAAATAAGTATACAAGATATGATGTAGGGCGAAATGACAGTAGTCTGTTGGATTATGTATTGGTAGATAAAAGACTGTTGAGTAGACTTCAGGATGTAATGTTTATAGAGGGGCCACAGATATATCAGATCACTTTCTAGTAGTAGCTAAACTGAGAGTAAAAGGTAGATGGGATACAAGGAGAATAGAAGCATCAGGGAAGAGAGAGGTGAAGGTTTATAAACTAAAAGAGGAGGCAATTAGGGTAAGATATAAACAGCTATTGGAGGATAGATGGGCTAATGAGAGCATAGGCAATGGGGTCAAAGAGGTATGGGGTAGGTTTAAAAATGTAGTGTTAGTGTTCAGCAGAAGTTTGTGGTTACAGGAAAGTGGGTGCAGGAGGGAAGAGGAGCGATTGGTGGAATGATGTAAAGAGAGTAGTAAGGGAGAAAAAGTTAGCATACGAGAAGTTTTTACAAAGTAGAAGTGATGCAAGGAGGGAAGAGTATATGGAAAAAAAGAGAGGTTAAGAGAGTGGTGAAGCAATGTAAAAAGAGAGCAAATGAGAGAGTGGGTGAGATGTTATCAACAAATTTTGTTGAAAATAAGGAAAAGTTTTGGAGTGAGATTAACAAGTTAAGAAAGCCTAGAGAACAAATGGATTTGTCAGTTAAAAATAGGAGAGGAGAGTTATTAAATGGAGAGTTAGAGGTATTGGGAAGATGGAGGGAATATTTTGAGGAATTGTTAAATGTTGATGAAGATAGGGAAGCTGTGATTTCGTGTATAGGGCAAGGAGGAATAACATCTTGTAGGAGTGAGGAAGAGCCAGTTGTGAGTGTGGGGGAAGTTTGTGAGGCAGTAGGTAAAATGAAAGGGGGTAAGGCAGCTGGGATTGATGGGATAAAGATAGAAATGTTAAAAGCAGGTGGGGATATAGTTTTGGAGTGGTTGGTGCAATTATTTAATAAATGTATGGAAGAGGGTAAGGTACCTAGGGATTAGCAGAGAGCATGCATAGTTCCTTTGTATAAAGGCAAAGGGGATAAAAGAGTGCAAAAATTATAGGGGGATAAGTCTGTTGAGTATACCTGGTAAAGTGTATGGTAGAGTTATAATTGAAAGAATTAAGAGTAAGACGGAGAATAGGATAGCAGATGAACAAGGAGGCTTTAGGAAAGGTAGGGGGTGTGTGGACCAGGTGTTTACAGTGAAACATATAAGTGAACAGTATTTAGATAAGGCTAAAGAGGTCTTTGTGGCATTTATGGATTTGGAAAAGGCGTATGACAGGGTGGATAGGGGGGCAATGTGGCAGATGTTGCAAGTGTATGGTGTAGGAGGTAGGTTACTGAAAGCAGTGAAGAGTTTTTACGAGGATAGTGAGGCTCAAGTTAGAGTATGTAGGAAAGAGGGAAATTTTTTCCCAGTAAAAGTAGGCCTTAGACAAGGATGTGTGATGTCACCGTGGTTGTTTAATATATTTATAGATGGGGTTGTAAGAGAAGTAAATGCGAGGGTCTTGGCAAGAGGCGTGGAGTTAAAAGATAAAGAATCACACACAAAGTGGGAGTTGTCACAGCTGCTCTTTGCTGATGACACTGTGCTCTTGGGAGATTCTGAAGAGAAGTTGCAGAGATTGGTGGATGATTTTGGTAGGGTGTGCAAAAAAAGAAAATTAAAGGTGAATACAGGAAAGAGTAAGGTAATGAGGATAACAAAAAGATTAGGTGATGAAAGATTGGATATCAGATTGGAGGGAGAGAGTATGGAGGAGGTGAACGTATTCAGATATTTGGGAGTGGACGTGTCAGCAGATGGGTCTATGAAAGATGAGGTGAATCATAGAATTGATGAGGGAAAAAAGAGTGAGTGGTGCACTTAGGAGTCTGGAGACAAAGAACTTTGTCCTTGGAGGCAAAGAGGGGAATGTATGAGAGTATAGTTTTACCAACGCTCTTATATGGGTGTGAAGCGTGGGTGATGAATGTTGCATCGAGGAGAAGGCTGGAGGCAGTGGAGATGTCATGTCTGAGGGCAATGTGTGGTGTGAATATAATGCAGAGAATTCGTAGTTTGGAAGTTAGGAGGTGTGGGATTACCAAAACTGTTGTCCAGAGGGCTGAGGAAGGGTTGTTGAGGTGGTTCGGACATGTAGAGAGAATGGAGCGAAACAATGACTTCAAGAGTGTATCAGTCTGTAGTGGAAGGAAGGCGGGGTAGGGGTCGGCCTAGGAAAGGTTGGAGGGAGGGGGTAAAGGAGGTTTTGTGTGTGAGGGGCTTGGACTTCCAGCAGGCATGCGTGAGCGTGTTTGATAGGAGTGAATGGAGACAAATGGTTTTTAATACTTGACGTGCTGTTGGAGTGTGAGCAAAGTAACATTTATGAAGGGATTCAGGGAAACCGGCAGGCCGGACTTGAGTCCTGGAGATGGGAAGTACAGTGCCTGCACTCTTGAAGGAGGGGTGTTAATGTTGGTTTAAAAACTGTAGTGTAAAGCACCCTTCTGGCAAGACAGTGATGGAGTGAATGATGGTGAAAGTTTTTCTTTTTCGGGCCACCCTGCCTTGGTGGGAATCGGCCAGTGTGATAATAAAAAAAAAATAAGACTCCAGGTAAAAGGTTTAAGGTAATTACATTTGGTAACAAAAAGCTACCAAGTGTGAAAACAAGGTAAAACTATGGAGATGGTGTGGCAAGTAGGCAAAAGTATTACATGAACATGTCCATATCCATATATTGAAATAGAGGATGTCAAGTGGGTATGAGGAGCTATCTCTGTAAGGGACATGCAGGATGAAAAAAGTAAGGGAAAACTAGACATCCTGGAAAATGGACAAATGTTTATAGCTAACCCTCAGCTTGAAGACTTTGGCATTTATGGTTGCTTCACTATACGTGGTCGACTGATAGCCGTTCTCAAAATAGTCCCAGATTAGATGATGTAAGAGTTGGAATACAGTTATAAAGCTATTGTAAGTACTGCACTTATAATTCTGGTGATTTTTCTCATGATCACATTAATAGCTGTGATGATGAAGAATGGCAACCAAGAAGAACTTAATCCACTTTTTACTGGAATCTTTTCTGTATGGATACTAGCAGTCTTACACAGCCAGAAAAACTAAGTAGCTTACTGGTTGTGAATACATAAAAGATGCTGCCAAAAATGTTCAAAGGAAGTAAGGATACAGCTTCACAATGACTGTTCAACAGAGGCATTACAGCTGTCATGTGCGAGAGTAATGTGTGGTGTGAATATCAAAGAATTTGGTGTAGAAATTAAAAAGCAATGAAGGGTAATCAACAGCCAAGCCACTTGCACATCCTGCTACCTGGAAGGGAATCTAGCAGAGAAACAGCAGCTCCTGATTTCACTGTTCAATTCTGAAAGTTAGGAGTACTAGTACATCAGTCATCACCTGAATAACTAACCAAGATACACCCTTCTACAAATGGGAATCCCTTTCCATAAAGGGGAATCCCTTTCCATAAAGACAGCTCTTGCATCTCTACTCTACCACAATCACTACCACCCTCTACCACCACTGTTATTTTTCTACAAACTTTTTCTTTTATTCTATGTCTCACCTTTACCAAAGGGCTGGCACTAGAAGCTTTCTTTGGGCCCATGGTGGCTTATTTAGCAGTTTCAAGCACAAAAAAACAATAGATTACGAAATGTATTGTATGAACACATGGGGTGGTGGTCACTTGCCCACAAACAATGCCACATTGAGTCCTGAATGTTCTGTGGGAGCCTTTGTGTATGCCCGACCGCTCCCAGCCGCACAAACACTTTCTGTACGATGGACAAATCGCGAGGCAAATCACGAACTGCGAGGCCAGAAGTCGAAATTCACGAAGTGAGGCTCACAAAACTCGGGGGTCCACTGTGTGCTGCTCGTGGATTAGTACACCAAACAGGGATGAGAATGAAAATTAGCCCATAAGCTCCCATGACATCGAAGGTCCTCGGATGGCAGTAAAACAGCTACCTCTGCTGGATGCGCCGTCTTTGTAAGATTGGGTGGTCCTGTGGGTTAAGGCATCATGTGGTTCTAGCTCTCCATGAGGACCAGTACAACATAGGTTCGAGTCCTCGGCTAGTGCAGTGTTATTGATTAATACCACTCGTTCATGGGTACAATAATACAGTGGGCCATCGGTTCACGATATTAATCCGTTCCCGAGAGCTCATCGTAAACCAAAATTATCGGAAAGCGAAAATTTTTCCCATAAGAAATAATGGAAATGAAGTTAATCTGTGAAAGACACCCAAAAGTTTTGAAAATTTTTTTACATGTACATTGTATTAATTTTAATACACAAACTGAAGACATGCACAGTTACATGACACTTTCCTTTATTGAAGACCTGGTGGTGATTGATGGGATGGGAGGAGGTGAGTGTGTGGATGGTCTTAGTGTTTAGAAGGGGAATCTCCTTCCATTAGGACTTGAGGTATCAAGTCCTTTTCCAGGGTTACTTCTTTTAATGCCACTAGGACCAGCTTGTCACTGGACTTAAGTCGCACAACATATCTGTCCATAGAGGCCTGTACCTCTCGTTCCTTTATGACTTTCCTAAAGTGTTTCACAACATTGTCAATGTAATAGTCACCAGCACGGCTTTCAATAGCTGTGTGAGGGTGATTTTGATCCATAAAGGTTTGCACTTCAAGCCACTTTGCACATATTTCCTTAATCTTTGAAGTAGGCAACTTATTCAGTTTCTCCTTCCCCTCCTCCGAAGCAGTTTCCTCAGGTGTGGCCTCTTGCCGTTGAAGATGATCTAGCAACTCATCAGTGGTTAGTTCTTCATTGTCCTCCTCCACCAACTCTTTCACATCCTCCCCACTAACCTCCAACCCCAAGGACTTCCCCAATGCCACAATTCATTCCTCAACTGGCATAGGCTTCTCAGGGTTAGCCTCAAACCCTTCGAAATCCCTTTTGTCTACACATTCTGGCCAGTTTTTCCCAGGCAGAGTTCAAGGTCCTCTTAGTCACTTCCTCCCAAGCCTTACCTATAAGGTTTACACAATTGAGGATATTAAAGTGATCCTTCCAAAACTCCTTTAGTCAATAGTTTCTGTGGTCACTTCAAAGCACCTTTCAAACATAGCTTTTGTGTACAGTTTCTTGAAGTTGGAAATGACCTGCTGGTCCATGGGCTGCAGGAGAGGAGTGGTATTAGGAGGCAAAAACTTTACCTTAATGAAACTCATGTCCCCAGAAAGTCACTCTGCCAAGTCTGTAGGATGACCAGGGGCATTGTCTAATACCAGGAGGCACTTAAGGTCTAATTTCTTTTCAATTAGGTAATTTTTCACATTGGGGGCAAATGCATGGTGAAACCAGTCATAGAAAGTCCCAAGTGACCCATGCGTTACTGTTTGCCCTCCACAGCGCGCACACACACACATTAGCCTTGAGGATATTCTTTTGCCTGAACGCTCTGGGAGTTTGTGATACACCAATGAAGGCTTCACTTAGCAATCACCACTAGCATTGGCACACGAGAAGAGTAAGCCTGTCTTTCATAGGCTTATGTCCTGGGAGTGCCTTTTCCTCCTGAGTAATGTAGGCCCTGCTTGGCAATTTCTTCCAAAACAGGCTTGTTTCGTCACAATTAAACACTTGTTCAGGTTTCAATCCTTCAGCTTCTGCGTACTCCTTGAATTCGTGCACATATTTTTCAGCCGCTTTGTGGTCTGAACTGGCAGCCTCGCCATGCCTAATCACACTATGTATGCCACTACGATTCTTAAATCTTTTAAACCAACCTTTGCCGGCCTTAAATTCACTTGCATCACCACTAGTTCCAGGCAATTTTTTTACCAAATCGTCATGCAACTGCCTAGCCTTTTCACAAATGATCGCGTGAGAGATGCTATCTCCTGTTATGTTTTTCATTTATCTACACCAATAAGTCTCTCAACATTTTCAAACACTTGCGGTTGCTGTTTCATAGTCACAGTTGCACCTTTTGCAAGAACAGCTTCTTTGATTGCCGTTTTCCTGCTTGCTATAGTAGAGATGGTTGATTGGGGTTTACTATACAACCTGACCAGCTCCGACAAACGCACTCCACTTTCGTACTTTGCAATTATCTCTCTTCATTTCAACAGTCATTAGCACCCTTGGTCTCAAAGGGTTGGCACTAGGAGCTTTCTTGGGGCCCATGGTGACTTATTTTGCAGAAACACGCACCAAAAACAGTGATAATATGGATAATATGGAATGTACCGAATGTATCCTTAGATGCGCACACACTGGCTGGCTTGTAAACACTGGCACACACAGGGCAGTTCAGGCCACATGTGGACATGTCTCGTATGAACCGCATCGCATACCGGGTTTTGTAATGGGAACGGAGGCAAATTCTCTGCGATATAATGCATCGGTTACCAGATTTATCGGATACCGATAGCATCGCGAACCAGGGGTCTAATGTATATACAATTATATATAATTTTCACACATTATTATAATACTGTGTGCATAAAAAATCAAAATGGAATTCATGTGTGAAGCCTGGCAATGTAACTAATGAACAGAGGAAATGTTATTTTAGTACCATGAATGCCTGCAATGTTTATTCTCGACCCTATTTTGAATTTTTTGTGAAACTGGCCAAAATACCAATTTCTCATATACCTAGTTGGATGAATTTAATTAGACCTGCACAAACCAGTGGTGAAAAACTGGCCCACTAGTTTAAGGACTGACTTTCCATAGATTCAAACCCTAAAAGCATAACATCCCCATAAATATAACAGGCAATTCCTTCATCAGTTTATGTAAAAGACTAAAAATGAAATGCAAAGTTCATAATCAAATTATTTTTCAACAACACATCGGCCCTCTCCCACTGAGGCAGTGACTGGAAAGAAAAAAAAAACTTACACCATCATTCAACACTATTACCATTCACATATAATCACTGTCTTTGCAGAAGTGCCCAGATTTGACAGCTTAGATGTCACTCCAAACAGCCAATATCCCAAACTCCGCCTTTAAAATGCATGCATTTTACTTCCCACTCCCAGGACCTGAGTCCCTGGATCCCTTTACCAACATCCTAAATTTAAGGCTTTTCTTCCTTTTATTTTTAGTAAGCTGGACAGGAAAAGGTGCTAGAAGCCCACTGCTCCCGGCATTTTAGTTGACTCTTACAACACGCATGGCTTATGGAGGAAATATTCTTATTCCACTTCCCCATGGACTTGCTACTTTCAACTAACTGGCCGTATCCCACAGATGCAGGGTGGCCCAAAAAGAAAAAAGAAAAGTTTCTCTTTAACTTTAGTAATGTATACAGGAGAAAGTGTTACTAGTCCCTTGCTCCCGGCATTTTAGTCGCCTCTTACGACATGCATGGCTTACGGAGGAAGAATTCTATTCCACTTCTCCATTCCCCATGGACATAAGAGGAGATATAATAAGAACAAGTGTAAGCAAAAGTAGAAAGATATACCCATTATCTTGTGGGTCTGAGACAGAAAAAAGACAACAGCACTCCCACCATGTAAAACAAATACAGTGGTACCCTGAGTTTTGTACAGCTCCCAATTTGAAAAATTATTTAAGTGTATTATTATAAGTGCTTTTGTAAGTATTTTTGGGGGTCTGAAATAGAGTAATCTAATTTACATTATCTCTTATGGGAACAAATTCGTTCGGTAACACCACTCGAACAGACTAGACTTCGGTAACGAATTATGGCCAAAACTCAGGGTACCACTGTACAGGTTTGTCTTACTCATTTGTCAGGACAGTAGTACCCCCCTCGGTGGTTAATGTCTACCAACCTAGTATTACTATCACACTAAAAAAAAAAAGCACTAAACCAGTGTGGACAAAATTAGTCTAAGGAACATAAGAGATCAAATATTAAGTTTCAACAAGATAAGTTCCTCAAACTCCACTTGAAAGACAAGTTACATTAGAAGCATTGATGTTCATTAATGCTGTAGTGTACAGCTGTGTACTCTTGCTCTAACAATTACACATAGTAAGTGTAGAATTATTCCACTTCTACTTACTTTCAAATTAGTGACAAAGGTCTCAGTTTTTGTTTTGTCCACTAATCTGATGTCATAATTCAAATTTGTTGGCTCTCCTGGAGAGAGCAGGAGATCTCGGATAACTTCGTTGTAAATTTCAACGAAGCTAACCTTAATCTTGTAAGACCAACCCTGCAAAAAAGCAACAATAAGATAAATAAGGTACAGAGCACAGTTTAAGACGAACATTTTTGAGAAGAGGTAAAATTAAATACGTATCAGGAAAAGCTCAATATGACTAACAGCTTTCAGAGTATTTGAGGAGTGGGGTAAAAGTTGATCACATGTTCATTTACAAAAAGTTAAATCTTTCTTTTTTGCATTGGCTGTTTCCCACTATTACGATAAACTTTATAAACCCTAGGCGTTGTTAGTCTAGGGGACTTTTCAAGGAGAATTGTTCTCTAGTTCTATCGTAATAAGGTTGTAGGGAGATCAACAAACATTTTAAAATGTATCTTTAATATATAAACAGACTTTATATATTACTTAAAAATGAAGACCTTCAATTTTTGTTGTATGAACCTTTCATATACAGTTGACAAAAGTTACATTATTTCCTATTTTCTAAGGAGATTAGGTTAATGGTTTAACAAACTCGAAGTCTCCACAGACGAGAACTTCTGTTTAAGGAAAATTTCAGTTTCTGGTGACTTTAAGCGAGTAAAGTGAGTAAGATGTGGAGGCCTTCTCTACACAGAGAGAAGTGCTGTACTGTTTAATCTACCCCACTCACACCTGACGTCAGCTCGCTTCAGGCGAGTAGTGTAGAAGTGAGGCCAAACAAATTGGTCGTTATCCATTTCCACAGCAGAATAAATATATGTATATATATATATATATATATATATATATAATGAAAAATGGGAAAGGTGAAAATGAATATTTAATATTATAAAGCTGATTACTCTCTTTTTAGCATTTAACGATAGTAATCGCAATATAATATTAGAAAGATGAGCAAATATGAAAGACATATATTATAACTGCATCTCTGCGTAACACCCCTTCCCTTAGGACAGTATGTAGTACTGGGAATTTTTGTTTTTTCCAAAGGTTTTGTATCGAGAAGCATACGAATGATCATATCGAAGGGACTTCGGATCCGAGAGACGAGGCGTGTATGCACCAGACTTCTAGTATCCCGTTAGCGTTAGTACATGCACATAAGCCTTCGGGGTAGCGGGAAAGGAGGCAATAGCCAGCCTAGTCTCTCGACCAAATCCTAGCTCGATACAGCATGTTACCACACATACAGTAACTGTAAATAGACAAAACATTAGATAAACAGAAATCTGAATGGTTTAAAAGTTTAAAGTAAAAATTTAGACAATAGAATCGTCAAATGAATGAACTTTATTAGGGACGCGAAAGAGCGTCGGCAAGAACGTTACTCGGGCCTTTTATATGATTAATGCTAAATGAATAGGGCTGAATTCTGAGAGCCCACCTCAGAATTCGGGCATTTTTTGATTTCTTTGTATTTATAAATGTTAAGGGGTTGTGATAGGAAAATACTGATATTTTATGAGGCGATGTTCCCAGGTATATTATCTGGAGTTTATCTGGAGAGAGTTCCGGGGGTCAACGCCCCCGTGGCCCGGTCTGTGACCAGGCCTCCTTAGGTCAGTGTCCCAGGATGCGACCCACACCAGTCGACTAACACCCACATACCCATTTTACTGATGGGGAACATAGACAACAGGTGGAAAGAAACTTGTCCAATGTTTCTACTCTGGCTGGGAATCGAACCCAGGCCCTCACCGTGTGAAGCGAGAGAGTTAACCACCAGGCCACCAGAGCCCTATAGTATACGTCGAAATACTCTAAAGAAACTACCAGGGCTAATGCCTCTTTTTCAACAGTTGAATAATTTCTTTGATGGGACTTTAACTTTGATGAAAAATAGCAAATGGGATGCAAAACTTCAGTATCTGATGAATTTTGTAGCAAGACTGCCCCTATGGCATAGCAGCTAGCATCAATATGCAAGATAAAGGGTTTGTGAAAATTTGGACTTTGTAATACAGGAGAGGACGTAAGCAATCTTTTTAATTTTTCAAAAGTTTCATTACATTCCAGGGTCCATTTAAAGGTTACTCTAGGACTAGTTAATTCAGTCAGAGGAGCAGCTAATTGTGCAAAGTTGGGGCAAAATCTTTGGTAGTAGCTAATCATACCCAGAAATCTTTGCACTCCTTTTCTATCACTTGGAATAGGGAATTCAGTAATGGCTTTTACTTTAAGGTTAAGGGGTACCACTTTCCCTTGTCCTATTTGAAAACCCAAGTATTTAATAGTGGCTTGTCCAAAAGCACACTTTGCTAGATTGACAGTGAAATTATAGCTATCTAGGGATTTGAATAAAGCTTCCAGTCGAATAAGGTGTTCTTCCCAAGAGTCGCTAAACACTACCAAATCAAGATATGCCTCGACTCCTTCCAAGGTTCGAGTTAGCTCGTTCATAAGTCTCTGAAAGGTTGAGGCCGCATTACATAAACCGAAGGGCATAACTCTGTAATTGAACAAACCATCTTTAATTGCAAAGGCTGTTTTGTGTCTATCCTTTGGCGCCAGAGGAACTTGGTAATACCCTCGCAGTAAATCAAGTCGCCTCACGGAATTTAGAGCTGGAGGCAGTATCTATCAGGTCGTCTATTCGAGGAAGAGGATATCCGTCTGGTATTGTGACAGAATTAAGCTTACGGTAGTCCGTACACGTGCGAAATGTTCCGTCTGGTTTGGGAACTAACAGGCAAGGGGACGCCCAAGGACTCTTCGTTCCACAAGGCCATGTTCGAGAAGAAAGTCAACTTCTTGCTTCAACATCTGATGTTTAGTGGGGCTCACTCTATAAGGTGGTTGTTTGATTGGATGCGAATCGCGGAGCTAGACTTCGTGATACCCTAGAGTACAAGTTTTTGGCACATCTCCAAATAAGCTTTTATAATTCAATATTAATTTACTTATTTCTTGCCTTTTTGAATCGTCCAGATTGTTAAGTATATCAAGATTGAGTAGAGCTTCAGAATTTTTAAGGTGAGCGTCGGCTCTTTTGACACCTTCTGATGTATTTTCTCTGATTGTAGATAAGGTAGTGATGGATGTGGTAGGTAGTGTTTTGGAATGATAAGATTTCAGTTGATTTATGTGAAATACTTTGTTCCTTTTTCCAGGTATCTTAACTACATAATTTACATCGTTTTCTTTACTCACGACTTCATAAGGACCTTGGTAACGTGGTAAGAGAGCATGGCCGGAAACTAACCTCTGAACCATTACTAAATCTTTAGGTTGAAATGAACGGGGTTTTGCTCGTTTGTCGTACCAAAGTTTCATTTTTCTTTGAGCGTTCGCCAAATTTTCTGCGGCTAAGTCTCTAGCATAAGACAAACGTTCCTGCATCAGAACTGGTGATGATTTTATCGAGGATGTTGTTTTGCCAGTCCAAGTATCTTTCAATACAGCTAGTGGGCCTCGGACCTGATGCCCGTAGACGAGTTCAAACGGAGTGAAGCTCGTACTCTCTTGTTCACTGTTTCGTAATGCAAACAATAATAAAGGTATCCCCTCATCCCAATCTTGGGAAAACTGTTCACAGTATGCTCTTAGCATAGATTTTAGAGTCTGGTGAAAAAGTTCCAGAGCTCCTTGGGATTGAGGGTGATAACTCGTGGACAACAAAGATTCTATACCCAAGTGGGACATTGCTTCTCTGAAGGTTTTAGAAGTAAAGTTAGTTCCTTGGTCTGACTGAATTTCTCTGGGGATTCCCACTTGAGAAAAGAACTTTAATAAGGAACGAACAATCACCCGAGAAGTAATTTTCCTAACAGGGATAGCTTCCGGATATCTTGTACTAGTATCCATGATTGTAAATAAATATTGGTTTCCCTGACGGGTCTTTGGCAGAGGTCCCACACAATCAATAATTAGACGAGAGAAAGGTTCTCCTCGTGCAGGAATAGGAATTAGGGGGGCCGGGGAAGGTTTATGAGCAGGCTTACCTGCCTTCTGGCAAATGACATTCTTTAATGTATTTCTTCACCTTTTCCCCAATCTTAGGCCAATAAAAATGTTTTACTATTTTTCCTAAAGTCTTCCTTGTCCCAAGATGTCCACCTAGAGGACTATTATGAGAAAATTCAAGAGTGGTATCTCGGAAAGAAGTTGGCAATACTACTAAACTCCTCACGTCTTTGGAACCATTACTTTCCTCCTTTTTCATGAGGATACCATCCTTGTAATAACAGTTTTCTAGTAGATTGGCCTGTTCCTCAGAAACTGCTATACTTCTACAATGATTCAAGTCTGGATCTAAAGTTTGAGCCTGAATCAGGTCATTTCTTCCGAGACCTTTTCCAGCGGAACACTTGGGGTTAATCATGGCTTGACTAGGTTTAAAGGTTCCAGTTTGTATTGCCTTACTGAATAGCAAATCTAAACCCAGGTCTTTATTTTTGGATTTCTCTCCACAATCTGCGGAGCGAGACATTGCACGAGTAATAATGTTCAAGGGAAATAATGCTGGACCTTCGTTTAATGCTTCCAAAGCATAGTGGGTTTCAGAAGTTATTTATCACCATCGGTTCTTTACAAATACCTTGGTGGTATACATAATTTCCGATCAACAGTCCAACACCCTGAATGGGGAATTCTTTACTAGATACTCCAACAGTTATCCAACCCACATAGTCGGGGATTTCCAAAAACACTTTATGCAATGGTACTTTAATTAAGGCACCACCATACGCCTCTAACAAGACTTCTATCTTGGTGTCTGAGTGATCATCAAGGGGTAATACGTCTGTCCTCAATAAAGACAGATAACTCCCTGTGTCTCGAAATGTAGTGACGTTAACTAACCTTTTTTCGTCGAGGCCGACTTTTCCTGTAGCAAGGTAAGGTTCCATGGCCTCGTGTACCTTGGTTTCAGAATGTAGTCATCTCGTCTGTTGGGTCTCTGGATGGGACGACTCCAAGTTCGTTCTTAGAGGCCGGGCTTTAGCTTGGACCTGGGAGGAGATCACTTGAGTAGGGTATCTCCTGGGATTTTCATAGTTCCATTCATTTTTCTTTCTACATTGGTTTTCCAAATGTCCCGATTTGTGGCAGTAATTACAAATCCGTTGGGGAACATCTTCCTTTTTAAAACTTGAATATTTTCCGTAACTGGAATTACTATCCCAGTTAGAACGCACCGTATACGCTCTTTCAAACTTTGAATCTATCTTGGGATTTTTCCGAAAAGCCTCTTGACGTTTACTCTTACCCATCATCTGGTGAGCTATCTCATAATGATCAGCTATCGACGCAGTTTCTATTAGCGTTGAGGCTGAACGTCCGATAAGGTAAGTATGTAGGTCGTCCGTCAAATAATTGAAGAAATCTTCATTTAAAATCAATTGAGAAAGGGATTCCACTGTATTGCAATTTGAAGCCCTAAGCCATCTCTCAAATGCTGCCTGTTTCCCTCGGGCAAACTCTACCCAGGACTGCTGTGGGTTGCGCTTCAAAGTCCGGAATGACCGTAGATAACTAGCAGGCAACAAGTCGTAAGCGTCCAATACAGTTTTCTTTGTCTCGTAGTGAGAGTACTGGTCGAAGGGTAAGGACGCCGTGCTAGCCTGTGCTTTTTCCCGTCAAGGTAGTGTGTATCAGGGCCGCCCAATGTTCCCTGGGCCACTTCATAATTTGAGCCTGGTTTTCAAAGGCTTCAAAAAATGCGTAGAGGTTTTCTTCACAGAATCTGGGAACCATGGCGGCCGCTTGATGAACATTGAACGTCTCGACTCTTGGTGTTGGACGAGATTCAATTTTTCCTGGGTCGAGTTGTCTATCACGTCTGATGGATTCTCTTTCAAACTCTTCATGTTTAAACTTACGTTGGGCTTCAATGTACGTAGTTTGTAATATCAAGAAGCGTTCTAATCTCTCGAATTGTTCCGGAGAGTGGATCTCTGGAGGAATTTGAATGGAGTTCCACTGGAAAAACTCTGGATTATTCCTCACAGGAGCTCTGGGTTCCGTCAATGTAGAGAATGTGGTTGTTCCTGGTGTACTACCGGTGAAGTCTAGGATTTCCCAAGTGGTCTGAGCTTGAGAAGAAACTGGTCTTGGAGTCTTAGGTCTCGTTGATATGTCCTTAGTAGCTACTGAAGGCATTTCCATCTCATTTACTGATGACTGCCGGTCAAATTGTGAAATTAGACTTTCATTATCTTCTAAATCCTCGCCGGAGTCTTCTTCTGGGACTTCTGGAAAGAGTAAATTCCGAATGATAGCCCGTAGGGTAACAGAAGTATAGTGCTTGTCATACTTTACTCCGAGAGACTTTGCTATTTGCCAACAAGTTTGTAACTTTAACGTATTCAGTCGTTCAACTGTAAGGTCTTCAAACCTGGCGGATAATTCAGCCATATTTTATAAGTCTGTATTTCAAGGTTCAGTCTCCCGGACAGTAGGTCCCCATTTATTACGATAAACTTTATAAACCCTAGGCGTTGTTAGTCTAGGGGACTTTTCAAGGAGAATTGTTCTCTAGTTCTATCGTAATAAGGTTGTAGGGAGATCAACAAACATTTTAAAATGTATCTTTAATACATAAACAGACTTTATATATTGCAGGAGGGCCCCGCTTTACGGCGTTCCACTTTACGGCGTTCCGCTAATACGGACATTTCAAATTATGACCAAAACTCACTATACGGTCTCCCACCTGACTTTCTAATACGGTCACCGTGCCCCACCCTGTTTGTTTACATTCTCCATGAGCTCAGTAAGCACTAAGTCTCTCCATTTTGTCTGGAAACTCCAAAATTTCAAATGTTTTTAAAAGTTATTTCATATTTTATATATACTCTGATAATTATACTTATGTATACCTGTACCTAAATAAACTTACATACATCGAGTCATTTAAATGTCGTATATTACGTTAATATACACATTTTCATTAATCCATCTATGATATTTTTTTCAAAATTATATAATAAACACGATGCATAACATATAAATAAGATAAATACACCCCACAGTAGAATAAATAAACATAAATGTGAGATGTCGTAGCAGACGACTTGCACAAGTGGTGATAATAACAATACTGAGTCTCATTAAATGTCGTATATTACGGTAATATACACATTTTCATTAATCCATCCATGATATTTTTTTCAAAATTATATAATAAACACGATGCATAACATATAAATAAGATAAATACACCCCACAGTAGAATAAATAAACATAAATGTGAGATGTGAGCAGACGACTTCCACAAGTGACGCCATAATAACAATAGTCACGGAGTCTCATTAAATGTCGTATATTACGGTAATATACAAATTTTCATTAATCCATCCATGATATTTTTTTCAAAATTATATAATAAACACGATGCATAACATATAAATAAGATAAATACACCCCACAGTAGAATAAATAAACATAAATGTGAGATGTGGTAGCAGACGACTTCCACAAGTGGTGATAATAACAATACTCGCCGAGTCTCATTAAATGTCGTATATTACGGTAATATACACATTTTCATTAATCCAGCCATGATATTTTTTTCAAAATTATATAATAAACACGATACATAACATAAAAAGATGATAAATACACCCCACAATAGAATAAATAAACATAAATATAAGATGTGGGAGCCTGGTTTGTTTACTCTGCGCCTGGCCTGTCACCTCTCATGTACTCATTCTTTCTCTCTCTCTCATTTATTCGTTTTATCTCATTTACTTACTCCTGACCCTACATTAAGACTACAAATATTTTAAGGTAAGTAATGAGTGAACTGTATATACATTTTATCGCTCTGGGATGCTTAAATATCATAGAATAGTATGTGTGGGTGTTTTGGGAAAAATTTTTCTAGTGTTTTATGCATTTATATGGAAAAAAGGGGGTTCCACTTTACGGGATTTTATTTTTAAATTTAGCCTTTTAAACCCCCCCCTTGCTTAAAAAGGGGGCCCCCCTAATTTTTAAAAAAGAAGACCCTTTAATTTTTTTATGAACCTTTGGATACAGTTGAAAAGGGTACTTTTTTTATTTTCTAAAGGGGTTAGGGAAGGGGTTTGGGGGAATTAAATTCCAAGAAGGGAATTTTGTTTCAAAAAATTTCAAAATTTTTGGTGACAAGGAGCAAAGTGAGTAAGGCCGGAGACCTTCTTACACAGAGAAGGGTTTTCTGTTTAACTACCCCCCTCAACCTGACGCCGCCTTGCTTCCCGGCGGGAGTGTGTAGAAGTGAGGGCCCAAAAAGATTGGTAGTTATCCATTTCCACAGAGAATAAAATATGCAGTGGGCCTCGTATACTCAAGGAAACTGTACCGATAATCTGCATACCGGGGCCGCTTTGATCGAAAAAATTTTTTTCGATAAGCCCCCAAAAAACCCCCCTGGCCCCAGAAAAACCCCCAAAGTGCGCCCCCAGCCCGCCTTTCCGATGTTTCCCGGCCTGCATTGTTTACCCGCCAGCCCCCCGGGAAACATCCAAGCATACAATCGGAATATTTAATTTGGCTGGGGTTTATCTGGAAAAGGGCCATGGGGCCCCCAAAAAAGCTTTAGTGCCAACCCTACAGCAAAGGGGGTGAGAATTCCCAAAAAGAAAATGAAGAAAGAGTCATTGATAAGTATGAAAGTGGAGTTGGGGGTCCGGGGTTTTTGGGGGTTGGGAAAGGGAAAAACCCAAATCAACCATCTCTACTATTGTGGGGGGAAAAGAAAGGAATCATTGGGAAACTGTTCTTAACAACTTTAACTGTGTTTTTAAACAGACAGAGTCACTTGTTTGCACAGAACTGCTAAATGCCTCAAATGATGTAGTGGAAGTTTTAGCAGTAAAGGTCGAGAACCAAAACCTAGTCATTGTGATAGTCTGCAAGCCTCCGGATGCAACATCCCAGCAATTCCAGGAACAGGTGTTAAAAATTGACCACTGTCTGGAAAACCTTCCAGCTCCTGCACCCAACATCTTGCTCCTGGGGGATTTCAACTTAAGGCACCTAAAATGGAGGAATATAGCAAATAATATTGTTGCAGTAATAACACCAGGAGGCAGCTCTGATGAAAACTCACTCACGCGAGCTTTTAAATCTCTGCACAAAATTCAATTTAAACCAGCAAATAATAGAGCCTACTAGACTGGAGAATACACTAAACCTCATCTTCACTAACAATGATGATCTGATAAGAAATATCACCATATCAAAAACAATATACTCAGATCACAACATAATTGAGGTTCAGTCATGTATGCGCGGAGCCCCAGACCTACATAATGAGATTAGTCACGAGGGAGCATTCACCAAATTCAACTTCAATAACAAAAACATAAAGTGGGACCAAGTAAACCAAGTCCTAACCGATATAAGCTGGGAAGATATACTAAGCAACACAGACCCCAACTTATGCCTAGAACAGATTAACTCGGTAGCACTCGATGTATGCACAAGGCTTATTCCTCTAAGAAAAAGGAGTAGATGTAAAACAGAAAGACAGGCGCTCCCTTTACAGGCGACGGAAAAGAATAACAGAGCGGCTAAAAGAGGTCAATATATCTGAAATGCGTAGGGAGACACTGGTCAGAGAAATAGCAAGCATCGAACTTAAGCTAAAAGAATCCTTTAGGAGTCAGGAATCGCGGGAAGAACTAAAAGCCATAAATGAAATCGAAAGAAACCCAAAGTATTTCTTCTATGCCAAATCAAAATCGAGAACAACGTCCAGTATTGGGCCCCTACTTAAACAAGATGGGTCCTACACAGATGACAACAAGGAAATGAGTGAGCTACTCAAGTCCCAATATGACTCAGTTTTTAGCAAGCCGCTAACCAGACTGAGAGTCGAAGATCAAAATGAATTTTTTGAGAGAGCCACAAAATTTGATAAACACAAGCCTATCCGATGTTATCCTGACGCCAAATGACTTCGAACAGGTGATAAATGACATGCCCATGCACTCTGCCCCAGGGCCAGACTCATGGAACTCTGTGTTCATCAAGAACTGCAAGAAGCCCCTATCACGAGCCTTTTCCATCCTATGGAGAGGGAGCATGGACACGGGGGTCGTCCCACAGTTACTAAAAACAACAGACATAGCCCCACTCCACAAAGGGGGCAGTAAAGCAACAGCAAAGAACTACAGACCAATAGCATTAACATCCCATATCATAAAAATCTTTGAAAGGGTCCTAAGAAGCAAGATCACCACGCATCTAGAAACCCATCAGTTGCACAACCCAGGGCAACATGGGTTTAGAACAGGTCGCTCCTGTCTGTCTCAACTATTGGACCACTACGACAAGGTCCTAAATGCACTAGAAGACAAAAAGAATGCAGATGTAATATATACAGACTTTGCAAAAGCCTTCGACAAGTGTGACCATGGCGTAATAGCGCACAAAATGCGTGCTAAAGGAATAACAGGAAAAGTCGGTCGATGGATCTATAATTTCCTCACTAACAGAACACAGAGAGTAGTCGTCAACAGAGTAAAGTCCGAGGCAGCTACGGTGAAAAGCTCTGTTCCACAAGGCACAGTACTCGCTCCCATCTTGTTCCTCATCCTTATATCCGACATAGACAAGGATGTCAGCCACAGCACCGTGTCTTCCTTTGCAGATGACACCCGAATCTGCATGAGTGTCTTCCATTGCAGACACTGCAAAGCTCCAGGCAGACATCAACCAAATCTTTCAGTGGGCTGCAGAAAACAATATGAAGTTCAACGATGAGAAATTTCAATTACTCAGATATGGTAAACATGAGGAAATTAAATCTTCATCAGAGTACAAAACAAATTCTGGCCACAAAATAGAGCGAAACACCAACGTCAAAGACCTGGGAGTTATCATGTCGGAGGATCTCACCTTCAAGGACCATAACACTGTATCAATCGCATCTGCTAGAAAAATGACAGGATGGATAATGAGAACCTTCAAAACTAGGGAGGCCAAGCCCATGATGACACTCTTCAGGTCACTTGTTCTATCTAGGCTGGAATATTGCTGCACACTAACAGCACCTTTCAAGGCAGGTGAAATTGCCGACCTAGAAAATGTACAGAGAACTTTCACGGCGCGCATAACGGAGATAAAACACCTCAATTATTGGGAGCGCTTGAGGTTCCTAAACCTGTATTCCCTGGAACGCAGGAGGGAGAGATACATGATTATATACACCTGGAAAATCCTAGAGGGACTAGTACCGAACTTGCACACGAAAATCACCCACTACGAAAGCAAAAGACTTGGCAGACGATGCACCATCCCCCCAATGAAAAGCAGGGGTGTCACTAGCACGTTAAGAGACCATACAATAAGTGTCAGGGGCCCGAGACTGTTCAACTGCCTCCCAGCACACATAAGGGGGATTACCAACAGACCCCTGGCAGTCTTCAAGCTGGCACTGGACAAGCACCTAAAGTCAGTTCCGGATCAGCCGGGCTGTGGCTCGTATGTTGGTTTGCGTGCAGCCAGCAGTAACAGCCTGGTTGATCAGGCTCTGATCCACCAGGAGGCCTGGTCTCAGACCGGGCCGCGGGGGCGTTGACCCCCGGAACTCTCTCCAGGTAAACTCCAGGTAAACTCCATTTTCCTCTTTTTTGCATTTCCTGCAGTATTTCTATTTGCAATTTGGTTTTATCTTATCTTTGCTACACTTGTTTCCCTATTTGGCTCCTATCCCCTATTTCTTTTATATGTATTCCTTCCTCGTAAAATTTCCCCGACTACCTGGACAAAATCTCCTTCATCATTCTGTCTCCCAGGACAGTATCCCCCTTTCACCATTTCTGTCTCCCAGGACAGCACCTCCACTTCACCATTACTGTCTCCCAGGACAGCACCCCCAAAAACTATTACTGTCTCCCGGGAAATCACCTACCACAGTTTGTGACTCTGGCCAGTAAAGGGCTCCATTCAGCCCAGATTTTTTTATATTCCCCATCTTTGTAAAGTTTCCCGGGTTTTTTTAAAAAGAAACTTTGATGTTGTCCTTTTTTAAAACCCTTGTGATTTTAGCCCACAGATTTTCCTTTTGGCACCCCAGAAACACTTCTCTGTTTTAATACTGCAAGCTAGTTCTGGGATATCTGCACAGGGCGTGACAAATTTTCCCACAAAATGACAATTTATCCATGTGGGGGCCCGTTTGTTTGACTGACCACAGACTACCGGCTTCAAAATGATTTAATGGTTGATTTACTGCAATTCTACTAGCAACCTCTTAATATTATATTAAAAACCTTAAAATGAAGCTCTAGCTTTGTATTTCTGTTTCAAACTTTTTTTGTATATTGGACAGCTTACCGCCCGTTCCTGTTTTTTTAATGTTTGTGTTTATAAGGGCGCCTACACCCCCCCGTTTACAGTCTGCTTTTTGTCCCGAAACTTTTTTGAAACCAGTCGGGTTGGACCAGTCGGGGTTGACCAGTAAAAGGGTTGGACCAGTCAAGGGTTGGACCAGACAAGGTTTGGACCAGTCGATCTGCTCGTCGTGGGGCCCTTTTTTAAAACATCTGGTCGGTGATTTGGCTAACACAGAAAGGTCTACAAATTATCTACCCGGTAAATGTGATTTGCATCAAATTAACCGTGTTGAAAAAGCGGTATATCTGGGGCTCCTACAATGCAAGTCCCCCCTTGTTTATCAATGCTTATCTGGCTTTTTATTTTTTTTTTTTTTTTTTTTTTTCTGTCTCCACCCAATAAATGCTATATTATCACTATAGTTGCTGGTCTACAAAACCTTACCGTGACAGACTCGAATTTCCCCTTTGCATGCCTGCATTTCCCAAAATACAGATCCCACATCCCTTGATTTTTCCCCCCTTTCCATCCTAACCCTACCCCCAACCCCCCCAACCCAAATTCCACCTCTGTAACCTTGTTTCCCCGTTTCTCATTCCATTATTCTCCAAACATCTGAATCCTCTACCCACCCTCCTTAACTCCCCCTTACCCTTGCAAAACATGTATCATCCACATCCCAACGATGCCCCTTTGCCCCCCTTCCATCTCCTGATTTTCATTCCCCTCTAAAAGACTCATAAAAAGTTCTGCACACACCAAAACAGCTGTGACTGGACAGCCCTGCCTCAAACCTCTCCCTTTGGGTACATTTCCCCCCAACCTCCCTTTGCCTGTACCCTCACCTCTGCCCCATCTGGGTGTTCCCCACCCCCTACCCCCCCCCGCCCCAACCTCTAAAGCAAACCCAAAGAAATCTCTGTCCACCAATCATAAGCATTCACCCAATCTAAACCTAGTATTCCCCTCCCCATCTCTCTAAAATCCTAATCAAACCATGTCCATCCCTCATCCTTTTTCCCCAAATTTTAACTGCCCCCTATGTAACAAAAAACCCAACACTTTCCTCATTTTTTTTAAAACCTGAAAATCTTTAACCCGAGCACATTAACGTTCCCTTAATCATTCAAACTCAGCTTTCCCTTTTTTTGGGCACAAAACCGTGACCCCCTTTCCCAAAGTTTCCCCATCCCCCCTATTAACATCAATTAAAAACCCCCACCAGACAATGCCTCCTCCCCATTGATACCAAAAAATCTTTGGTTTTCCCGTCTTCCCTGGGTTTTACCTAAATCCCAAAACTGCCTCCTCCACCTCCTCAAATTAATACTACCCTCGATTCTGTCACTGTCCTGCTCTTAATCCCTATTAAACCCTTCACCCCCAAACCGTCCCTCCCCCACTCCCCCCCAACCCTCCTCCACTTCTCCCTAAACCAAAAATCTGCATACAAACTAATATTTTCCGTGGTGGTGGTTGGGCCCCCCCTAAAAGCCCCCCCCTGTACCTGTCAATACCCCAAGGTGGTCTTCGCCTGCCTTTCCCTTTAAAACCTCCTTAATACAAACCCCAGGCTTCCCCCTTTAAAGCATCCTCCCCCCTCCCCTTCAATTCCTAAAATTTTTTCATTGGAATTTCCCCAAACCTTTTTTGAAACGTTCATTTTCCCCCTCCCCCCACCCGTTCCTCTGCATAACAGTCTTTTCTGCCCCTAAAGATAATTTTTGGCCATGGCTCCCCCTAGCCATCCCCTTCCCCGTATTTTAAAAAAATTTCCCAATTTAAATTTTGGCCTCTTTTCCCCAAATCAGCAAATCCTTTTCCCATTTTCCCTAGTCCCCCAAAGGGTTTCCCAATCTTAAACCCGTTCATCTTCCTAAGTAGCCTCATTTAATTTCCAGTATCTAAAACTCTCCTTATTACCCTCAAATCTGCTATAACACACGATGATCAAAAAAACCCACATCATATCCTCACCCTCCCACCTATCCCCTCTAACATAAATCCTATCAAACCGTGCCTCAAAACCCCCTACAGAAAAAAGGTCTCCTCATACCCCCTACTTCCCACCATCTACCCTCCAACATCTCAAAAAATCCCCAGAACCCCAAACACACCCGCCCCCTCGAACCACACCCCTTCCCAATGACACAATTAATCCCCCCAATCACCCCCAAAAGCAGGTAAACCTCCGTGATATACCCGAACCTCCGGGCAAAAACCACCTTCACTCTGTTTACTAGTTGCTGGCATGTACACACCTAAAAAAAAACCCTCCTGGCCCCCAAAAACCCTCCACCTGACCCTCACCCCCCCCCTCCCAACCCCGGATACCAAAAGGGCTGGGCTCCTTTTCCGCCCCGCCACCTCCTTTCAACCTCAAAACATCACATGTAAACAACCATAACCTTTCAACAACAACTCCCCTTAACCTATGGTTTGTTCCCAAAAAAAAGACATCAATACTAAATCTCCTCAAAACCCACTCTAACCATACCCTCTTGCCTCGGGTTTTTTACCGTTTACATTGAAATTACACCTGAATTTTACAAGAATGGCGGGTTACCCCTGTCCGCTGGGCATTGTCCTCCTTTCATAGGGCTCGTTTTTTCTCTTCAATCCCTCTTCCTGCCCTCCAACCCCTCCCCGTCCCTTCCCACCCAGCTCCCCTTGCCCCCCCTCCTCCCGGGCTTGCCTTTGCTCCACAGCTGCCCCCATCTTCTTCCCCGGCCTCTGCGCTGGTGTGAGGACTTTTCCATGTCGTGCCCCCTGATCTCTTGCAGGAGCTACCCTCTACACACATTTCTTCTGCAACCCATCTTCTTGATGGACCTCCACCCCCATTGCTCTCCTTTCGGGCCTCACTCAAATCTTCCTTACCCCCTTTCTGTTCATTCACCTTGTCATCCCGCCTCACATCACTTTCCACACCCCTGCTCCACTCTTCCAAAAAAACCTGCACACCTCAAAAACCCGTCCTGGCTGACCCCATTATCAACGGGCTGTCTGCAGCATATTCCCTCCCCCGTTTCCCCGGGATGTAAACACGTCTCCAAAAACCCCCTCTGCCCTGTCGACCTCCCCCCACTCCATGGCCTGTCCCCGGGTTTCCCCTTCACCCGTCACAACATCCTGGCTTCTTTAAAACGTATCCACAGGCGTCTCCTGACCCCTAGGGCCCTGTCTCCTGGGGCATTGTGCCACCATGTCTCATAAAGTCCATAAATGGCCTCTTCCTCTCCCCATTTACAAAAAACCCGTGTTCTATGGGTTTTGCAAAGTAACATATGATGGTATCGCCTCCTCAGGGTCATTTTCAGTGTGAAGGGTCCTTGGGATCCCCCCATAAGGGCCGTCCCCCCACATTCCCCTGTCGTCATGCAGTTCCATAACCACTGAAACATCTTGAGGGTGTATGCTGTTGCCTCAAAGGGACATTCCTTCCTTACCCAATAAAATATTGACATCATGCAACATACTTCCACTGCCAATTGATCTTCCGTCTTTCTTGAAAATTTGTCTAAAGATGGTAGAGTAAGTCAGCCCTCATGAACTTACGAAAACCCCCGGCATTCCCTTCAGTGCCACCATACGCTCTTCATTGGGGGTGTCTAAAAAACCCCGTTTCTTGGCGGAGAAAGTTCATCGTGTCGTTGAAAGATCCTCTAACCAGCTGAATGCAGACGGGGATTTATGCGCCGGTACAGTCGGGCCGCCCTCTTGGTGCTAATGCTATTTTTCCTCACCGGTGGGTGCAAGAAAAATTAATCCCTCTCCCCCCAGGGCAGGCGAAATTTAAACACAGATCTAAATGGATTGGGCTGCAATTTCATTAAAATTTTAAAATCAGAAATGATCCTGTAGGCAACAAAAGGGATTTCCCCTCCATGGAAGATGTGTTCATTTTAAAATTTCCATCCTACAAAATCCCTAAAACTCATTGCTATTAATCCCTTCCTTAAATCTCTTTTAGAGCAACTGCTCAGAAGAAATTTTCGCCTAGCTGGGAGTAATAAGTTATCCAAAATTTTATCACTGATGGATCAAACAGGAGTCTTCTGGCGGGCTGCATTCTCTTTTGCCCCTCCTATTAAAGATAATAAATTTGTTGAGTTAGGCATAGAATTAACAACTGGGCGTCTACACCAAACTGAATTGTTTGCAATCCTAAGGGGTAAAGCAACCTTGAAATAGGCTTTCTCTATCATCATTACTGATTCTATGTCATCATTGAAGGCTCTTAAACAAAAAACTCAACAACATGCTCATTGGGGGAAACCAGGTATAGATACTCAAAAATTAGGGACAAAGGGGAAATTTAAAGTACAATTGTTTGGGTCCCATCACACATTGGATTCTCCTTCTGATAAAATTGATATGTTAAAGAAGAGTATCCAGAAGGAGGGAATGAATATAACTTTGGTATAACTGTGTCTACATTAGGAATAATATTGGAAAGTAAATAATGAAAATGATTGTTATAGGAATGCAGTTAGAATGGTGAAACTATAACCCCTTATAACATGACTAGATAAGTTTTTTTGGAGCAACTTTCAATGTGAACAGACATGATGTTGTATGGACTTGGGGGTTGGTTACAAAGTACTTCTGGCAGTTTGGGGGTTCAAGATGATCAAAAAAAATGTAAATTATGTGATCAGGCAAAGGTCACTCTCTTGAACACTATGTGTAATTGTCCACTTTTGGGAATACAGAGACAGACAGTATAATAACCTTGTGACATGTCAAGATTCTTATTAATAAAAATAAATCCAGATATACTAAAAAATTTCCAAAAATTTCTTGTAAAAAATGTGAACTTGATATGGAAATTAAATCCATTGTATTCCTTTTCCCTTTGGGGCCTGGTTCCTAGGCCTTTTTTTGTATCCATATGCTCTCGCCCTGTGGATGGATTAGGGGCACAATAAACTAACCACTTGGTGGCAAAATCTAATCTTCTCGGGGCCTTGGGCCCGACTCAACCCATTCACCCCTCCCCCCCCTCCCTCCTCAATCTTTCCCCCCCAACTGTCCCGATCCCCTGCCCCCAAACCTGATGAACCCCCATAGCTCTAAATGTTTCTAACCCAACCTCCCCTCCCCCTTTTTATTTTTCCTAAATCAATAATCAGTTTTCTACTGATACAATCTGTTCAAAAAGACCCTGCCTGCACAAACCCCCCCCCCCCGACAATATTGCCCTGTATTCCTCAACTGTCTGTCCTTGAATTTTCAAGTACATCCCAGTTGGCTTATCACCCAAGTACGTCCCCCAAAGCCTGCCCTGACCCTGAGTGCATCAAAACGCTCATTATGCATCTCCACTAAACGACTTCTAAGTTCCCCCATAACTCCTCCCACACCTTCCCTACCCCCCCCTCATAACAATCAATCAACTGACCCTCTAATAATTCTGCAATCCAAACCTCCAGCGTGCCCGTTCCCTGCCACTCTTCTTAAAAAATCCTGCAATCTGCACCTTTGCCTGCAACTCCCACCAATCTAGCAAATCCACTTCCTCATCCCTAGCCTCCCAAAACCCTTTCCACCATGCCTGAAAGGACCAACCTTGATCTTCCTCCTGTAAAAGCCTCACATTTAATTTCCAATAACTCGGAAGTATTCTCGGAATACCATCCACCCGAAGGTCAGCCATCACTGCTCTGTGGTCAGACAAACCCACGTCTACTGTTCTAACCCTCTCCACTCCTATCCCCTGCCTAACATAAATCCTGTCCAACCTTGCCTCATAACTCCCCTGTACATAGGTGTGCTCCGCCTGATACCCCCATTCCCCTGCCGACCACATCTACGACCCCGACATCTCGAAAAGCATCCCGTAAGGCACCCAACACACACCCCGCCCCCCTAGGTATTACGTCTCCATGCCTAATCACACAATTCCAATCACCTCCAATTATCGCGATAGCAGGTAAACCCCTAAAATAGTATAACAATACGTCCCGAACAAAGTCATAAGCCCCTGCCGTCCACTTGCCTTGTTGAGCTACGTGTACAGTTCCAATTATTATTATTATAATCAAAAAGTAGCGCTAAGCCACAAGGGCTATACAGCGCTGTACAGTTCCAAACTTCCCAATTATTATGATCACAGGGAAGCGCTAAACCCGTAGGATTATACAGCGCATGGGGAGATGGAAGGTATTTAGGGTCAATTCAGGGAACCGGAGCACAGATCCAATTCCCTAGATCAAGAGCCCCTCACCAGCGTCAAGGAACCTCCCTCGAGGGGAAACCAGACTTCCCAAACACACTACGTAGGTCAGCTTCATTCGCCTCGAAAGGCACATTACGTAATTTAACATACGTAAATTGACTCGAATTATTATTATAATCAAGGGGAAAGCGCTAAACCCGGAGGATTATACAGCGCCTGGGGGGGGGGGGGATGTGGAAGGCATTCAGGCTTAATTCGGGGAACTGGAGCACAGATCCAATTCCCTAAATCAAGAGCCCCTCACCAACATCAAGGAACGTTCCTTGAGGGGTCTATGCCGACAGTGTTAATTCTGCAGTGCATTCGCCGCTTGACCTGCGCAGAGTGCGGACGTGTGACTACTGCCCTCTGCTGGCCATTGGAGAAGACATATTTTCACAACATGGCGCAGTCTGTGAGAAGGCGTTTGCACACAGTGTGCATTGAATTATTGCGTGGTGCAATAACGCCTCAGTCTGCACAAGTGCTTTTACCGCAAATTATCCGTGACACCTATGGTGTTGCGGATCAAGAACTGTATGGTGTGGCACTAAATGGTGCCTATCGTATTTTCGTCAAGCTAAGTTCAGCTGGAGTGTATGAACGGCTGGTTGACAAGTACCAGGACAGGAGCGTGGATGTTAATTCAGCGATACGTGTTCGCCTAATCGACGTGTCGAAGCATTACACATGGGTGAAAATCCGAAATGTGCCATTTGAGGCGGACGAGAATGATCTGCGGTATGTTTTTGAACAGTATGGACCTGTACACCTGGCTATGGCTGGTAAATGGACGGATGGGGCGTATGCCGGCAAGCCGGATGGTACGTTCACGATCAAGATGGAGTTGAGGCATGCCATCCCGTCTTACGTCATACTGGACGCATTTAGGACACAGGTAATGGTGTACTACGCTGGGCAGCAGAAGACGTGTAGGTTATGTGGTGCATATGACCATATGGCGGCCCAGTGTGGGAGATGGCAGCGGAGAAAGGACCTAGGTAGTGAGAAGGTGAAAGAGCCAGAACCAGAGGTGGGTCATGCTGATGAGGCACCTGTACATAGAAGTGGCACTTCCTGGAGTGAGGAAGTGGAGCGTGAGCTGCCACTGGTGGGTACCAGCCCATCACTGTCACAGTTGGTGGGAAGTGAGGCATCTGCCATGGAGAACGGGAAGACTGTGCAGATTGGTGACGTGCGGGTAGAGGAAGGCCTACTGGTGAATGTGCAGGAAAAATCCTTTGAGAAGCAAGTTGCTGAGGATAACTTAAGCATGGTGAGGAGTAATGTTCAGATTGAAGATGAGCAACTTGGAAGATTGGCGAACATGGCAGATGACTCGCCAGGAGTGGTGGAAGTAATTGAGGTGACTGCTGAGATTCACAGGGAGGCATCCAGTGAGTTGGAAATGGATGCAGAGTGTGTCAACCGTAAGAGGGCGGCGACATATTCTGACTCTGATGATGTTTTGACCCCGGCACAGAGACCGGGGAAAAAGCCATGGGTTGATGTGGTGCGTGGGAGCACTAAAGGTACGCCTGATCAGGTGTTGGATAAGGGGAAGCCACCAGTGGGCAGTGGAGAGAAAAGTGGACGCAGCAGACACACTGAAAGCGTGTCAGTGAAAGGTGAAAAGGGGCAGAGGGTGAAATCACATAAGTAGGTTTCCGGTGCATGACAGTGAATATTAATGGATTGTGTGCGAGTGAGAAGCGTCTGTGGGTAAAGGGATTTTTAAGACGTTATGCTATAGACATTGTTTTTGTGCAGGAACATAATTTCAAGTTGGGAAAGGAATTGGAGGTGGATGGGTACAGAGTGTTTGTGATGTATTCGGAGCGAATGAAGGGGGGGGTGGGAATCCTGATCCGAGAGACGAGCCCGTTTGTTGTTCTTAGGAGTGAAGGGGGGGGGGGGTCGTGTGTTAAGAATAGATGGGTGGTGGAGAGGTGAGCGGATGGCAGTCATTTGTGTGTATGTGCCGGCTGAGAATGATGTAAGGGTAAAGAATGAATTTGTGAATAACGTATTGGTATATTATTTGCGGTCATTACCGTCTGTGACAATAGTTGGTGGCGACTGGAACTGTGTGGTGCGCAGGAAGGATGTGGAACCGAGAGGGGCAGGGTGTTTTTTGGCAGGTTTAGGGGATCTATTGAGAGGTGTGGGATTGAGGGATATAGTTGATGGAGGGGATTGCGAGATAGAGCACACTTTTCATAGAAAGGGATATGCTGCACGATTAGATAGGTTGTATGTGACAAGGGGAGTGAGGGTGACGCGGGTGCAGACGGTGAATGTCGTTTATTCAGATCATAGGGCGGTTTATGCTGATTTAAATTGGGACGGTTTGCCTAAGAGATATTTGGGGTACTGGAAGCTGAATGTACGACTACTGGGTGAGGGGGTGGAGGGAGGGGATTTTGAAAGTTTGTGGGAGGACTTATGGGGTGGGGGTAAGAGTGCAAGCGATTTATTGGGGTGGTGGGATGGGGTTGCAAAGACGAGGATCAGGCAATACTATGTGCGAAGGGGAAAGAATGAGGCATGGATGACATTTGGGCTTCAACAGTATTTAGAGGGGCGGTTGCAGGGTTGTTATCAGAGGGGTGCTGTGACAGGTGTGTATCCAATGGAGGAAATTGAAGCATTAAAGTGGCAGATAAGGGATATGCACAATGAGAGATTTGATGAGGCGAGGGTGCAAGGTGGGTTAGAGGAGGCGATTTGGGGTGACAGGCCGTCAGCCTGTGTGTTACGGGGTCAGCGGAGACGCAGGTTGGCAATGGAAATTGATAAGCTGGTAGTACACGAGGACTTAGGTGGGTATACGAAGGGTCAGGAGTTGAGAACTACTGAGGGTATGAGTGGTTTTATGGATAGTTGGTTTGGAAAATATTTGAGGAGTGTAGGAGTGAACGGTGAGGATTTAGAGAGATTGGGAGAGAATGTATCTTGTGTGCTGAGTGGAAGTGATCGTATGGCATTGGGTGGGGATATTGAAGAGGGGGAGGTATGGAGAGCTTTGGAGAATATGGCGAGAGGTAAAGCGCCAGGTATAGATGGGTTACCTTGTGAATTCTATGTGAAGAATTGGAGTGTGTTGAAGGATTTTTTAGTGAACCTGATGAATGTGATGAAAAGTGAGGGGAGGATGGGCGAGTTGCAGTGTACTGCAGTAGTAGTATTGATTCCAAAAGGGGAAGGCCCTACTACAGTGCAGAACTACAGGGCGTTGTCGTTGTTATGTGCTGATTATAAGATATTCGCAAAAATCTTGGGGAACAGGCTGAAGTGCGTGATAGATAGAGTTATTGCGAGAGGTCAGTATGGGGTGCCTGGAAGGACGATGTATGAGGGACATGGAATAATAAAAGATTTTGTGGAAAGTATGGAGGGGGAGAATGAAAGGGGGGGAGGTGTCTTAGCATTGGACTGGCAGGCTGCGTATGATTGCGTAGAACGAAAGGCACTGTGGCATATCTTACGGAGGCAGGGTTTTGGGGAAGAGATGGTACGTTGGATTGAGACTTTGTATAATAGGGTAGGTGTACGTGTGCAGGTGAATGGGAAATTGGGTGAGTGGGTTTCAATGGGTAGAGGCATAAGGCAGGGTTGTCCTCTGTCTCAACTGTTGTTTGCTTGTATACAGGACCCTTTTTATAGGGCAGTGGGGCGATGTTTAGGGGAGGTACGTGGTGTGGAGAATGGTGGGATGGGAATAATAGGGTATGTGGATGATACAACAATTCTAATGAGCAGGGAGGAAAGTTTACATGAGGTGGAGGATGTAATTGGTGGTTTTGAAGGTGTTACAGGTTTAAAAGTGAATGTGGAGAAATCGAAATTATTGGTCTTAGGGAATTGGGTAGGGAGGGCGCGATGGGACACAGCTGTGCGTTGGTGTGTGGTGGATAGACTAAAGGTGTGTGGGATAATTTATATGGGAAATGCCGGGGAGGCACGGATGCTTAATTCTGGGAGGGCAGTGGATAGGTTGGTGGGTAGGTTAAATGTTTTGAGACCCTTGCATTTGACGATACATCAACGTGTAATAGTGGTGAATGTGATGTTATATAGTATGGTCTGGCATGTGGCAGCAGTATATCCGTTGGCAGGACCGGACATTAATAGAATGCTAAAAAAGGTTTTTCGATATATATGGGGTTCTGGGTGTGATTGGTTGGGTAGAAGTGTTGTTATGCTACCGGTCGACAAAGGTGGATTGGGTTTAATAGATATAAGATTAAGGGTTAAGTGTATATATTTGAAGAGGGGGGTTCTCCGAGTGGAAGGTCGTGTGGGGAAGGGCGTGCAAGCATTATATGAGGAGGCACGCAGGTGGTGGGTAGGATCAGAGATGAGAGAGTGTGAGGATGTGCTGCGAGCTTTATTGTATGTTAGAAATCCGTCTAGGATACGGGTAGGTGTGCTGGAGCGTGCTGTAGGGGTGAGGGTGATTGCAAATGTTGAGGGCATATACCCAATGTATGCATGGGGAGACATTTGGGTACGGTTGCGGTTGGTGCGCATCAGACCAAGAGTGAGAGAGGTAATGTTTCGTTTCCTTCATGGAATATTGCCGTCTGGTGTGGTGCTTCGGGAGAGAGGGTTGATGGTGGAGGACGTATGTAGGGTGTGTGGGGATAGGGAGACAGCTTTTCATGTAGTATATTTTTGTAAAAATTTGGAGTGTATACGGGAGTGGATGGGTGGGATTTTGAGGAGGGTGGGTGGGGGAGGGATATCGGTATTAAGGGCATTGAGTTTAGATGTGGGAGGTGTGGAAGAGTCTGTGCAGCGTGCTTTGGTGTACATCATAACTGATTTTGTTTTTGTATCATGGACCATGAGGGGTAATGGGGATTGGATGGTGCGAAAGAAGGTATTGGCTGCAACAATGTATAAAACACTTAGTCGTAATAGGGGGATATATGGAAGTAGATGGGAAAGGGTTTTTCCTGAAGGATATCGAAGTATGAATGTCAGAGGTTTGTTGGCGTGAGTAAGGAAAAAAAAAAAAAAAAAAAAAAAAAAAAAAAAAAAAAAAAAAAAAAAAAAAAAAAAACCCGGGGGGGGGATGTGTTCGGATTTTCAGGGGTTGCATCGGGCTCGTCTCAGAATTTGGGAATGTATGAGGAGTTCCGTGATATGGTGTGAAATGGCAGCGTAGTTGTGGAGTGTGTTTTAAGTAAGTTTGTGGTGGTTTGTAAGGGAAAAGTTACGTTTTTTATATGGTTATGGAAATGAGCAATATTTGTGTGCATGTGAAAAGTATACTGTCATACTCAGAATGGTATACTGATGTATGTTATGGATAAGTTAAATTTGGAATATGTTGTAATGTATTATCAGAATTGGTGGTTGTATTAAAGCAAAGGACATGCGGGCGTGATAAATATGTCTGTGTACCAAATGTACTGCTAATAATGAGATAATACAATGTGTGTGATTTTTATCATACATCAAGTGTATATAGCAGTATGTAAGAGAGAATTTCATGTACTCAGTATGGGTTGTATATTGGTATTTGGTGAAGTTCAATGAATATTAATGACGAGTGTTGGGTATATAAGGATGTGTTGATGTACAATGTGTCAAGTAGGGTTAGGATGGTGAGGCAAGAACTGCTGAGGTCTGTAGAATAAGAATATAGTCTTGTTTAAGTTAATGTTTAATAGTAATGACTATGTATATTTCATTATATAGTAGAAGAAGTTTGTTATTTAAAACTGGAAATTATATTTGGAAAATATTACTAAATATACGTGATTGTGTAATTTTGCTTGTGGTGATGAATGTAGTGTATGGAAGTGAGGTGGGATGAATGTAGTGTATGGAAGTGAGGTGGGATGAATCATTTGTTATATTGTACTGTGTTTAGTTTTTCTGTGGTGATGTTTGGAGATTATTTTCAAACCTTTATTTGTTTCGTAATTATTGAGGTGTTACGTATTATGTATTGATATGAAGTTTAATATACAACAATAATAAGTGTGTAAAGAATTTTTGGATAATTGAGAATGTCTTCGTACATACAATTTTATGTAAAATGTCAATACCTGTGACATTCTTTGGGTTATATTGCATATTGTGTTTATGGCTGCAATTTTGGATGTAATAAACCCACCTGTATATGAAGCTGTGGGCTGTCTTAGTTTAGTTCTCATGTATAAGTTTAGTGCTACGGTAGGGAATGTGGAGTTTTCTTTTGTTATATATAATGGATACGTTTCATTGCTTACATTGTCTACATGTATAACTATGTATTGCGTTTTTCAATAAAATATAAAAAAAAATTCTGCAGTGCACCCCAACCTCCATTGTGACAGCCTGGCCCCTGTCAGAGAGGTGTAGCAAACGTCCACCCTCGCCAGCAGCTTGGTGAGGAATGATGAAAAAAAACTTATTACTGATTTTTTTTTATTTTTTGTGTGAAACTAGGAAGGTTTGGGGGGGGGGGGCAACTTTCAGCTTGCCACACACAACCTATCTTCTTCACAGCCTGCCGGCTACTGATAGACTTACTGCTGCTCTCAAAACACTTCCCACCACACAAGTTGCCATGTACAGTATTTACAATGAAATAATCATATAAATCGTAGTTTTTTTTGGGGAAAAAACTCCTAATTGCCAACATGTATTTTCGCTGACAGCAGAACAAAAAAAAAATATATTTTAATGAAAAACATACTTAGAAATATGATAGAAACAAGCTGATTACATCAAGATCTTGCCAGAATTTAGCACTATTTTTCAGTAAGAAAACATTCTTTTCCATAATTTTTCAATTTTAATCTGATAACTGAAAAAGGTTCGCTTTTAAATTTAGCCTAATCCAACTACATAATTTTAGATAAGATTACAATAATTTAACAGTATCTTAGAAACTTATTTTTTTTTCGTCTGGTTGAGAATAATTTTTGCGAAATTACCGAGTCCCAAAAGCACCAACATTTTTGGAGGTTGTGGCAACTAACCTGGGTTCTGGATACAGCTTTTGCTGCTAGTAGTGGTGAGGACGTGAGTGCTGCTGGTAGTGTTGAGTGCTGCTGGTAGTGTTGAGTGCTGCTAGTTGAGGTGAGTGCTGCTGGTAGTGTTGAGTGCTGCTAGTTGAGGTGAGTGCTGCTGGTAGTGTTGAGTGCTGCTAGTTGAGGTGAGTGCTGCTGGTTGAGGTGAGTGCTGCTGGTTGAGGTGAGTGCTGCTGGTAGTGTTGAGGACGTGAGTGCTACTGGTAGTGTTGAGGACGTGTGTTGAGGAGGCGGGTGTTGCTGGTAGTGTTGAGGTGGCGAGTGTTGCTGGTAGTGTTGAGGAGGCGGGTGTTGCTGGTAGTGTTGAGGTGGCGAGTGTTGCTGGTAGTGTTGAGGTGGCGAGTGTTGCTGGTAGTGTTGAGGTGGCGGGTGTTGCTGGTAGTGTTGAGGTGGCGAGTGTTGCTGGTAGTGTTGAGGTGGCGGGTGTTGCTGGTAGTGTTGAGGTGGCGAGTGTTGCTGGTAGTGTTGAGGTGGCGAGTGTTGCTGGTAGTGTTGAGGTGGCGGGTGTTGCTGGTAGTGTTGAGGTGGCGAGTGTTGCTGGTAGTGTTGAGGTGGCGAGTGTTGCTGGTAGTGTTGAGGTGGCGGGTGTTGCTGGTAGTGTTGAGGTGGCGAGTGTTGCTGGTAGTGTTGAGGTGGCGAGTGTTGCTGGTAGTGTTGAGGTGGCGGGTGTTGCTGGTAGTGTTGAGGTGGCGAGTGTTGCTGGTAGTGTTGAGGTGGCGGGTGTTGCTGGTAGTGTTGAGGTGGCGAGTGTTGCTGGTAGTGTTGAGGTGGCGAGTGTTGCTGGTAGTGTTGAGGTGGCGAGTGTTGCTGGTAGTGTTGAGGTGGCGGGTGTTGCTGGTAGTGTTGAGGTGGCGAGTGTTGCTGGTAGTGTTGAGGTGGCGGGTGTTGCTGGTAGTGTTGAGGTGGCGAGTGTTGCTGGTAGTGTTGAGGTGGCGGGTGTTGCTGGTAGTGTTGAGGTGGCGAGTGTTGCTGGTAGTGTTGAGGTGGCGAGTGTTGCTGGTAGTGTTGAGGTGGCGGGTGTTGCTGGTAGTGTTGAGGTGGCGAGTGTTGCTGGTAGTGTTGAGGTGGCGGGTGTTGCTGGTAGTGTTGAGGTGGCGAGTGTTGCTGGTAGTGTTGAGGTGGCGAGTGTTGCTGGTAGTGTTGAGGTGGCGGGTGTTGCTGGTAGTGTTGAGGTGGCGAGTGTTGCTGGTAGTGTTGAGGTGGCGGGTGTTGCTGGTAGTGTTGAGGTGGCGAGTGTTGCTGGTAGTGTTGAGGTGGCGGGTGTTGCTGGTAGTGTTGAGTGCTGCTGGTAGTGTTGAGGACGTGAGTGCTACTGGTAGTGTTGAGGACGTGTGTTGAGGAGGCGGGTGTTGCTGGTAGTGTTGAGGTGGCGAGTGTTGCTGGTAGTGTTGAGGAGGCGGGTGTTGCTGGTAGTGTTGAGGTGGCGAGTGTTGCTGGTAGTGTTGAGGTGGCGGGTGTTGCTGGTAGTGTTGAGGTGGCGAGTGTTGCTGGTAGTGTTGAGGTGGCGAGTGTTGCTGGTAGTGTTGAGGTGGCGGGTGTTGCTGGTAGTGTTGAGGTGGCGAGTGTTGCTGGTAGTGTTGAGGTGGCGGGTGTTGCTGGTAGTGTTGAGGTGGCGAGTGTTGCTGGTAGTGTTGAGGTGGCGGGTGTTGCTGGTAGTGTTGAGGTGGCGGGTGTTGCTGGTAGTGTTGAGGTGGCGAGTGTTGCTGGTAGTGTTGAGGTGGCGAGTGTTGCTGGTAGTGTTGAGGTGGCGAGTGTTGCTGGTAGTGTTGAGGTGGCGGGTGTTGCTGGTAGTGTTGAGGTGGCGAGTGTTGCTGGTAGTGTTGAGGTGGCGGGTGTTGCTGGCAGTGTTGAGGTGGCGGGTGTTGCTGGCAGTGTTGAGGTGGCGAGTGTTGCTGGCAGTGTTGAGGTGGCGAGTGCTGCTGGTAGTGGCGTTGAGGTGGCGAGTGCTGCTGGTCGTGGCGTTGAGGTGGCGCGTGCTGCTGGTCGTGGCGTTGTGGTGGCGTGGGCTGCTGGTGGTGGCGTTGAGGTGGCGAGTGCTGGTGGTAGTGGCGTTGAGGCGGCGAGTGCTGCTGGTCGTTGCGTTGAGGTGGCGAGTGCTGCTGGTCGTGGCGTTGAGGTGGCGAGTGCTGCTGGTCGTGGCGTTGAGGTGGCGAGTGCTGCTGGTCGTGGCGTTGAGGTGGCGAGTGCTGCTGGTAGTGGCGTTGAGGTGGCGAGTGCTGCTGGTAGTGGCGTTGAGGTGGCGAGTGCTGCTGGTAGTGGCGTTGAGGTGGCGAGTGCTGCTGGTAGTGGCGTTGAGGTGGCGAGTGCTGCTGGTAGTGGTAAGATAAGATTTCGTTCGGATTTTTAACCCCGGAGGGTTAGCCACCCAGGATAACCCAAGAAAGTCAGTGCATCATCGAGGACTGTCTAACTTATTTCCGTTGGGGTCCTTAATCTTGTCCCCCAGGATGCGACCCACACCAGTCGACTAACACCCAGGTACCTATTTGCTGCTAGGTGAACAGGACAACAGGTGTAAGGAAACGTGTCGAAATGTTTCCACCCGCCGGGAATCGAACCCGGGCCCTCCGTGTGTGAAGCAGGAGCTTTAGCCACCAGGCCACCGGGCGAGTGCTGCTGGTAGTGGCGAGGACGTGAAACAGTGACGTAACGTTAAACCAATGGAGGCTGTAAGTTATTGATGTATTTCGTTTGTAATAAGGTGTTGATACTTCACATGGGATGGGAAAATTCTAGTTAGGAAAACAAATGTAGGAAACCAATGGCAATAAATCAGTCAGATTTTTTTGGGTTATCCTAGGTTCTCCACACATACGCTAAGTAAGTTTATTCAGATATACAAAACTAGTTACATAGTCATAGTGGCCTGGTGGCTAAAGCTCCCGCTTCACACGGAGGGCCCGGGTTCGATTCCCGGGGGGGGTGGAAACATATCGACACGTTTCCTTACAACTGTTGTCCTGTTCACCTACCAGCAAATAGATATCTGGGTGATAGTCGACTGGTGTGGGTGGCATCCTGGGGGACAAGATTGAGGACCACAATGGAAATAAGTTAGTTCTCGATGACGCCCTGATTTTCTTGGGTTATCCTGGGTGGCTAACCCTCCAGGGTTAAAAATCCGAACATAATCCTGTCTTGTCTTAGCAGCATATGTGTAGATAACCTCGGATAACCCAAAAAAGTCTTATTTCCATTGGGGTCCTTCTACCGTATTATAATGTTAAGGTGATAATCTTATTCTATAATGAAGATAACATCTTGTACTAGAAAGACTATAAACTACACAAGGGTCATTAAGACTATCTGCAATGCGAGGGTCATTACTAGAAATAAGGTAAAATTACACGATTTAGATCAGATTTTGGCACCAAAGTGGCTAGTTTGTGCACTCCATATCCATCCTTTGGACGGTAGTGCAATAGCATATGGATACACAAAAGGCCTAGGAACTAGGCCCCAAAGAGTTAACAGGAATACATATGGGTTTCTGTCTACATATCTATAGTTCAATTATGTTATAAGCAAATTCAGGAAATTTCCTTAGTATATCTAGTATCTTAGTTTCATTAATGAGATCTTGAAATGTCACAGGTTATTTTTTATATTTTATTTAAAAACGTACAATACATTAACTAAAAAGTATACAGAATCAGATCATCGACAGACAAGTCATTATCGAAACTGCGCCATGAAGTAATGTCAAAATATATGAACTTCATGCAGCTGATGGATGTATACTGCCATGATACATAATTCCATGCCCTCGTACTGCCAAAATTTTAAATATGCAAAAAAACTTGATATTCCAAGCATCAGAGATCGTGTTACTGAAAAGTTTTTTTTTTATATTTTATTTAAAACAACACAATACATTAAATAGATAAAAGAACACAGTATCAGTTCTTACACAAAATTATAAATTTCATTGTCTAAATACACACAGACGATTAACGTTGTGTTGTCACAAACTGTCCCTCATCCCCTATACATTATATCCCATACAACTGTTAAGCAAGAATACAAAAGACCACATGACAATATGCATTATTTTTTTTTTATATATTTTATTTAAAACCAACAAATAGACAAAAGGAAAAACCCTAAAGATGACAATATATGAACAATAACTGAAAAAACGTTACATTAGATATTGAAACATTAACGAATAACATTACGATATAACAAATATGACCTACATATAAAATCAGATACCGAAGCATAAAATTGTCCTATACTAGCTACATGTGGATAAGTTAACTTTCGCAAAAACATGCAAACCTATATTAACTCCTTCCTCAAATTAATCATCCTTGCTCTTAATTTACACTAGAATTATAAAATACAAGTATACTTTCATTATGTCGTTACAGACTAAATTCCTTCTGCTCTGGACACGGAAAGAAATATAGGATAATTAACCAATGATGTCAAGAACACATCCAAGCGAAACCTACACAGACCATACAGGTCCATGAGAACTGCACGGTCCGCGCAGCTGCTCGCCCAGGTGTGCACATGTACATTACACATCGTACCTACAATTAGATTCAGCTCAACATTTTTCAATAATGCCATACGTAGAAACATTCTACCCAATTTGCATAATAAAGAGCAGTTTGAATCAGGGAACATTCCACAATTATCATAAATTTACCCTAACCTAAGCCTAGTATTTCATCTGTATTATAAATGTCTAATCAACACACAAATTTTATCACATACCCCTAACCATATTTGTTGGTGTACATGATACAACCTTGTATTACCATAAAGAGAAAAAAAAGAACAATAAAAAGGAAAACCCACTCTTCCTTTAAAATCAGACTTCAATTTACCATTCATGTACATACATATAAATAAGTATATAAAGTATGTTGTCTAATTGAACACAATCACTTACAACGTCAGTTATAATATTACGTTAACTCAACCACGAATAACTTCATCCAATTCTTACAACTTCAAGGTTCGTAAAACTCTTAAACTACATACATAGTATTGCCACCATCTAGACAAATTAAAAAGAAAAACAATACTCAAATATATCAAAACACACTATGCTTCTATTGGCACCAAATCAATTGTGACCAGTTCTCACCCAGCTGTTGGTGAGGGCGGACGCAGAGCGTGCGGCTGGTGCCCTCTGGTGTCTGTATTGAGAAGTTTTGTTTTCTCAAGATGGCGGAACGCAGGAAAAGAGTCAACACTGTCTGTGTGGAATTATTGAAAGGTGCAATATACCAGGACACCGCTGACGTCATTCTGCCTCTTGTGATAAGAGATACGTATGGAATCCCACGTGAGGATTTATATGGGATTTCTCTGAACGGCAACGCAAGAATTTTTGTGAAATTTGTGTCGTCTGCTGCGTATGTGAGTGTTGTGGATGCCTTTCAAGAAAAACGGATTATCAACGCTAGTCTGGAGGTGCGCCTGCGTGATGTATCGACAAGTTATACGTGGGTTCGTCTACGTAATATCCCCTTCGAGGCAGACGAGGTGGACATCCGTCGGACTTTTGGGCGCTATGGCACCGTACAAGCTGTCCAAATTGGGCGTTGGTCCCAGGGTTTTTATGCTGGTATGCTCGCAGGTTCCTTTTCTATGAAAATAACATTGAGACATCCAATTCCCTCGTTTGTCATGTTGGAAGATTTTCAGACGCAGGTCTACGTAACCTACCCGGGCCAGGTTCGGACGTGCCGCCTGTGTGGTGCAACGGGTCATATGGCGGCGTCTTGTGAGCACCGACGAGGGAAACAACGGTCGGACCTGACAGACACTGCATCCAAAGATACGATGGAGGAGGGTGAGCTGGGCCATCAGAAGCCCACAATGGTGGACAACGTGCTGCAGATTTTACCAGCGGATGTAAAGTGGAGTGAAGCAGTGGATGCTGCAGAGGGGATCGTCTCGACGCTACCACCAGCGTCGGAGATCGAGGCGATTGGGTGCGTGGACAGTGCGTCACCTCAGGTGGAAGAGGAGGCACAAACGCCCTTGATATTGCCCAGTTTTGAAGACTTGCAGAGGATCCTCGATAGCCCGGCGACAGAGGGTTTACCGCCTACGTTAGCGGTGTCGCCTGTGGTCGACCATGGTCTAGCGGGACGTGTGGGCGGTGAAGATAGGCGTACGACTTTTACGTCTGTGGTGGTGACGGATGTCGAGGTACATAGAACAGACAGCGATGGGCCTATGGACTATGAGGGAGTGTCACGGAAGAGGCCCAGTACACACGTGGAGGACGATGTCTTAACACCGGGTCAAAGGTCTGGTAAAATGGTGTGGGCTGACGTAGCCAAGGGAGTTAAGGGACCCCCCTTAGAGAAGTTAAGTGGGAGTGTGGGGAAAACGGGCAGGTGCAGCAGTGGCAAGTCCAAGTCAGGTATAAAGGTGATGGGAAAACGAAATGAGAAAACCTAACCAGAGAGTTCAAGTGTATAACAATGAATGTCAATGGCCTCAGAGCAGAGGTCAAGAGACGTTGGGTAGAGGTATCGCTCAGACGTATGAATGTTGACGTTTTTTTTTATACAGGAACACAATTTTCGGTGTGGTAGTGAATTACGTGTGCAAGGGTACAAGTGCTATGCGGGAATTTCGGATAATCTCAAAGGTGGGGTTGTGATAGGCATAAGGGAGACCAGCCCTTTTAAGCTTGTAGCATGGGAGTGGGGCGGAGGGGGCCGGGTTGTGCGTGTGGTGGGTTTGTGGGGGAACATTCAGGTGGGTTTCGTGGGAGTATATATGCCAGCGACAACAAATCGACGAGTAAAAGAGGATTTTGTACGCGATGTTTTGGTTTATTTTCTCAGAAGTCTACCCTTAGTTTCTGTTGTGGCAGGTGATTGGAATTGTGTGATCCGGGAAAAAGACGTCGAACCGCGTGGTGGGGGATGTAATTTAAGGGTTTTACGTGAGGTATTGCAAGCGATTGGTGTAGTGGATGTTGTGGGTAGCGACGGGTGGAATGTGGAACATACGTTTTGTAGAAGGGGTTACGCTGCGCGGTTGGACAGGGTTTATATCACCAACTTAATCCGTGGTGGCAGGGTCGATTGTGTTGATCTGGGTTTCTCAGATCACCGTGGTGTTCTGGTAACACTGGAGTGGGAGGGCGCTATCCGTGTATTTACTAGTTATTGGAAATTAAATGTCAGCTTGTTGCAAGGAGTCGATGCTGTGGAAGCTTTCAGGTTATGGTGGGTTGACTTCTGGAATAACGGGAATGGGATAGAGGATGTTGTAGAGTGGTGGCATTCAAAGGCGAAACATGCAATACAGGGTTTTTATAGACGGTTAGGGAAGGAGGAGGCGTGTTATAGATATGGGAAGCAAAAATATTTAGAGGGACAGCTGAGGGATTGTTATGGAACAGGCGGGAGGTATGACCTAGCAGAAATAGAGTGTCTACATAGTCAATTACGGGAAATTCAGAATGATAAATTTCAGGCTTTGAGGGTGCGAGCTGGGATTGAGGAGGTGCTTTGGGGGGATAAACCCTCAGTTGGGGTTCTGCGTAGTTTCAGAATGCGACGGATGGCGACGACAGTTTTGTCAGTAGTGGTCGGTGATGACTTGGGTGGTTATCATAAAGGACAAAGGCTAGTTACTACTGAGAGCATTGGGACCTATGCAGACCAATGGTTTGAGAGAAAATGGAAGGGTAGAGAGGGGAATCGAGAGGCGAGGGAAGCTTTACTGCGTGGCATAGTGGCAAATTTGAGAGACGTGGATCGAGAGGACATGGAGGGTTGTATATCGGAGGAGGAGGTTTCCAAGGCTGTTCAGGGACAGGCACTGAGGAAATCACCTGGTTGGGATGGGATACCAGGTGATTTTTATGTCGCTCATTGGGAACTGTTAAAACACATGTTGGTTCGACTTTACAATTCAATGAAAACTAGAGGTAGCATGGGCGGTGAAGCGGGGTTGGGTGTTGTAGTATTGGTACCAAAGGCCGAGGTCTGTGAATCTTTGGAGGCATATAGGCCCATCATATTGATGGGGGCGGATTATAAGATTTTTGCGCGTATTTTGGCAAACCGGATGAAACGAGTTTTGGACAAGGTAATATGGGAAGGGCAATACGGGATTCCTGGCCGATCTATGAGAGATGGTCATCGACGCCTCAAAAGTTTCGTGAAAGATTGTAGTGGAGGCGGAGTCGTAGGATTGGATTGGGAAAAGGCTTTTGACAATGTGGATAGGGAAACATTATTAGCTATATTATTGAAGCAGGGTTTCGGGGAAGAAATAGTAGCGTGGGTACGTATGTTATATACGGAGGCACAGGTACGAGTCCAGGTTAATGGGAGGGTGGGGTCCGCGATAGGCATGGGGTGGGGGCTGCGGCAGGGGTGTCCCCTCTCGCAGCTTTTGTTTGCCTGTTTGCAGGACCCCTTTTATAGATTGGTAATGGGTGGGGTGGGGGGGGAGGATTGTGCACAGGAAGAAGCAGTAGAAATTTTAGGTTATGTGGACGACACCACCATCTTGGTGCATAGTAGGAATGGTTTAGCGTTCATAAATAAGGTTATAAGGTTTTTTAGTGATGCGTCTTCCATGCGCATTAATAGAGAAAAATCCAAACTTTTGGAGGTGGGGTCCTGGGTGGGCGGGACGTTAGGTACGGAGTATGGGTGGAGAACCGTTGAGCGGATAAAGATCTGTGGTGTGCATTTTTGCAATGACGAACAGGCAGCGCGTGCATTTAATTCATCCATTGTAGTTACAGCTGCAATTCGTAGGATGGCGGGATGGAGACCAGGTGATGTAACATTACACCAAAGAGTAATAGTTGTCAACGTACTGGTGTATAGTAAATTATGGTTTGTTTCAGCGGTCTATCCATTGATGACGGACGATGCGTTGCGGTTACAGAGGAAGGCTTTGGATTTCATATGGGGTTACCGTAGGCATTGGTTAGGGAAAGACATAGTTATGACGCACGTAACTCGAGGAGGTTTGGGGCTAATACCACTACACAGTCGACTAATGGGCATATATGTACGACAGGAATACCTAACAAGGGGTGGGGTCAGGGGAGTGAGAGTTGATGCAGTGATGAGGGAGGTTCGACGATGGTGGGTGGGGAAGGACCTCACAAGGTGCGAAGCAATGTTACGGCACTTATTGATGGTGCAAAACCCTGTGAGAGTTAAGGCAGGTAAACTAGATAATATAGGTATAACATCGGCGGAAGTCATCGGTGCTGAGGTTTTCCCAGGATATAATTGGAAGACTATATGGCAGGGGTTCAAGAAATTGCGCTTACAACCACGGGTTAGGGAAACCGGTTACCGATTCCTCCTCGGGATTTTGGCGTCCAAGGCACAATTGTACATTATGGGAATGACCCAGGATCAGACCTGTGCGAGGTGTGGGTGGCCGGAAACGGCGTTTCATGTCGTATACTTTTGTGACAGTTTACATAAGGTTAGGGATTGGTTCAAGGGTGTTCTCCGAAGAGTGGGAGGGGGGGGTTTGTCGATGCTTAGAGTTTTGAGTCTTGAAATGGGAGATTGCTCGGATGCTGTACGACGTTCTGTGTCATATTTGGTACTTGACTATTTATATGTGTCATGGGGTATGCGGGGGCTTAGGGGTGAGATGCGTGTCAAGGCGCTGATGTGTCATGTTTATAGGACGAAATGTAGGAATAGAGAGGTATATGGGCAATGCTGGGAGGGAGCTTTTTCTTTGGGGTATAGGAATCTAACGATGGAAACGTTACGGGAGTAATGAGGTGGGGGTAGGTATAATCGCTTGGTAGGGCCTAGGGGTTGGTCTCCCGGGGGGGGGGGGGAGAGAAGTTTTTTTTTTTTTTTGGGGGCGTCTGGACTGTATGTTTTATTTGGTGTGTATGGTGAATCTGGGTGTAATGTAGGGTGAAGGAAGGGAACCTTGTGTGGTCTGGGGTATAGTGTCTTTCTGGCGTGAATGAGTATCATAGTCTGAGAAAGGGGGGGGGAGTGGTACTCAGAACCAAGGTATGGTTTTCTTATGCTGAGTCATGTTGAACCACTAAGTCACCAACAGAGGCTACGCCGTGTTTAATGTTTATGTTATACAAAATTTTCTAATTTACCAGGTTGGTGTTAGTTGCATATAGTGTGAATTGTTTGGAGTTTTGTAATGCAATTGTTTTTGCGATGTATTCTGTGTGCACCTGTTAGTACTGGTTTTACTAAGTACATAAGAGTCACAGCAATGTATGTCATGCGACCTGCGAGTCGTAAAGTGTGTGCTGGAAGATTTGTGTTTTAATTAATGGTAGAAGTTTTAAGTGGGTAATAGTCTTAACATGTTTGTTTCAAAAAACACTTCTTTCCTATGTTGTGCTATAATTTATATGATGCGGTCTTCTTGAGTGGTCCATTATTGTGCCAAGTACTGTATATTACATGCCTCTCGATATCTTACTGATGATATTGACTATTTCACTTTTGTTACAAGGTATGGATCGGTTGTAAGCACATTTGGTAGTAGGGAATAATTGGTGGGGTGAAGTGGGTTTCTGCGGGGGGGGTTGATGGATGACTGCTTTAGGATAACCATAGTAAAAGTTTCTGTGTATTACGTCAGTTCATTCTATTGTTTATGCCATGCATTATTGTAAGCAGTACGATTATTTCCAGTGTATTATGCAGACACAGATTTTTACATATCGTGGATATTTTTTTTGTGTGTAACCACGGTATAGCTTTGTTTTGCAGGGTAGCTCCATTATGTTTTGTTGATATTATTCGTCTTGGTCTGTATCATAGGAATTGGGAAGGGGTTTTGCTTTTACACAGAACACTGATGTGTGTATGTAATATTGTTTATTGGATAGCAGTCCTGTAACGCTTTCTCATTTTGATTTATATTTGTTGTATGGATTTTATTAATAAAATATAAAAAAAAAAATCAATTGTGCTTACAAAAATAGTGTAAATTAAACTGAAACATAAAAAGCCATTTTGACATTTACACATTGTATCAAAATCATAAATACGCCTAGAAAATATGTACTGAATATCATTGAAAATGTTCATGAGAAAAACCATTAAAGGTATATACAAGTAAACATACATACAATACATATATACATATATATATATATATATACATACACATATATATACATGCATACATATATATACACATACAACACATGCATATATATACACACACATACATAGTTATAAGTCGACAATTCCAAATATTGTACTTGACACACTCTGAACAAATAATGTTAAAATTGCACCCCAGACATACCTCATATAACATTCATAAAACTCATCATGCTACCGCCCATTCTAGGAAACCAGCCCATTTCATCCCCCTTACCTGCCTTTCAACTCCCGTAAATCCCGTAAATCCCATAAAGTGAAATTCCTATAACCCTCACTTAAATCCCTCTCCCATCTCCCCCCATACACCTCCTTATTTCTACACTTTGTCCTATAAAAAGTTGCTGTTAATGCATTAATTCTTTCACACACGTTCGCTCCTCTCATAGCCCAAGACATATAAATATAATCCGTAATTATATACCCTACCGTATTCTCTACCATTTGATTCACCCCACCTATGTCTAAGCTTAAAACCCTCAACACCTGCAAACCCCCCCCCCTCCCACTAACCTTATTACCTTACCCAACCAAACCCTTATTAGTTCAATACATTCGCAAAAATACACTATATGGAAAACAGTCTCCAATCCACCACAAGCCTTGCATATCCCATCCTCCCGTATTCTCTTATGGAATAAAACCATTCCAGACAGTAAGATCCCATGTAAAAATCTATACATTACTTCTCGTACTTTAGGTTTTAAACGTAATTTGTTCAAACGCCCCCAGATATTACGCCAATCATACATCGGATAAACCCCTTCTACCACTGCTACCACTGCCTTACCTTCCACCCCATCTAGGTTTCCCAATTTAATATGTGAAGGATCGCTCATGTTTATGATGACCCGATTATGTGTTGCATGTCCTGACGCATCTTATGAAGTCCGCCTTCCCTCGCCCCCCCCCTCCCGCTTATAACTACGTTTCAAATACACACTCATAATCCTCTTTTCAACAGCTATAAGACCCAGCCCTCCTCGGCCAACCGGGAGTGTGACAACCGCTCTACCTAACCATTCGCTTCCAGTACCCCAAATGAATCTAAAAACGCGCTTTTGTAACCTTTGTATCTCACTACGAAGTATCCGATATATTGCTGCTACATGCCAAAGTTTACTATATAATAGGACATTCATTGTAATTACTCTTTGATGCAAAGTTAAGTGTGCAGCTCGTAAACCACTGATGCGCTTCAGTACACCATCTACAATACGCACTGAATTTATTTGTTGTGCTAACTTGATATCACTTACATAAACGATCCCACATATCAGTAATTGGTCCACCTTTTTCCACCTTTCAACTACTTCACATTCCTCACTTAACCTATCCCCAAGATCCATATACTTCGTTTTCTCCTTATTAATTGACATGCCAGAAGCCTTTTCAAAAACCTTTACTAACTTTTCCACCCGAGGCAAATCCCTGTTACCACTTACTAAAATCGTTGTCATCAACATATCCAACAATGCCAGCCCCCCCCACCCCTTTCGTCACCAACCCCATTTGCTGCCAATAAGACCCTAATTCCTCTATAAAAGGGATCCTGTAAACACGCAAAAAATATTTGTGAAAGGGGACAACCTTGACGTAGACCCCTGCTCATCTGAATTTGTTCTCCTAACCTTCCATTTACCTGCACCCGCAAGGATGCATCTTGATACATTAATTTGGCCCATGATATAATTTCCTCTCCAAACCCCTGCCATCTCATCTTCCATAACGCTTCCCTTTCTACACTATCATATGCCGCCTCCCAATCTATAGCCAACACCCCCCCCCCACTCCCAATTTTACTTTCTTCAATAAAACTTCTAATCAAACCATGCCCATCATACATAGACCTTCCCGGCACCCCATATTGTCCCTTATCAATCACTTTACCCAGGACCTTTTTTATTCTGTTAGCTAAAATTCTTGCAAAAATCTTATCACCACACAACAACGAAATAGCACAATAGTCTTTGACTGTTAATGGCTCACCTTTAGGCACTAGAACGACCACAGCCATCCGCTGCTGTGCCCCTAAAACCCGATCCCGCTTAAGGATATTGAATAATCTTACCAAAAATTATTTTAAAACACTCCAATTTTGAAGATAAAAGTCACTGGGTAACCCATCAATTCCTGGTGCCTTACCTAATTGCGCCCGGGATAAAGCTTCCCATGTCTCTCACACAGTTATCGGCCCTTCCAAAACGAATCGATCATGCTCTGTCAACTCGCACTGCACAAACCTTCCAATTGACTGTAATGCTATTTCGCTTATTCCCACACTTTGCATTTTCAACTTAACCCAAGCATCAATATACCCACTCATACCCTCAGTCATCAACACCTGGTCCACTTTATACCCTTGCATACCTACCTGAACATTCAACCCCATTAACTCCATTGCCTTGCGACGTGTGTTGACTCCGCAACACACACGCCGACGGCCGATCTCCCCACAAAACCTCCTCAATCCCACCCTTAAGCCTTTCCTCATCAAACCTCTCATTTTGTAAATTCCGGATATTTTCCTTCAAACTTTCAATTTCAATAACAGGATAATTAGCATTAATTTGTGCATAACAGTCGCGCAACTGCCCCTCTAAATATTTTTGAAAACCGTATTGTAACTGATTATCTCTTCCCTCGATTAATATAATATTCCTTAATACGTTTTTTAGCTATTGTTTCCCACCAATTAACCATGGCAACATCCCCTGGTGCTTCTACCACTAAACGATCCCACATATGTCCAAAAGAGAAGACTATCCTCTTCCTTTAATAACTTTACATTCAATTTCCAAAATGATGGACCCCTCCGAGGCACACCCTCAATATCCACATCTATTACCACTCCTCTATGATCCGAAAAAAACACATCTATCACATTCACCCTCCGCACAGTAACCGCACAAGGCACGTACATTCGGTCCAACCTCGCCACATAACCTCGTTTAATGAAGGTATGCTCTACCATCCCTCCCCCCCCACACACATCCTTTAACCCCACCCCGGTCAATATATCCCCCAATATACCCAAACAACACCCCGCACCTCTGGGCTCCACATCTTTACGACGTATCACGCAATTCCAATCTCCGCCTATTATTGCAACATTCGGTAAACCACGTAAAAAATAGACCAGCACGTCCTGAACAAATTTAGTTTTAATACGCACGTCACCCTCAGCCGGGCCATATACACATACTAAACTAATGGGAACCCTACCCCAAGTTCCATCCACTCTAATTACCCTCCCCTCCCCCCCTTCACTACGTCTTACTATAAACGGGCTAGTTTCCTTTACCAAAATGGCAGCCCCACCTTTCAAACGTGTCGCATGTTCCATGTACACATTATAACCACTCATATCCAACTCATAACCAGGCCTAAAATTATGTTCCTGTAAGAATACCACATCCACACCAAGTCGCACCAAATACTCATTAAACCACTTAAGCTTCCTCTCAGCTCTCAACCCGTTAATATTTATAGTAAAACACTTGAATTCAACAAATGGGTTTTCCTTTTGTCCCCGGCATTGACTTTACCCCAGTTCGTTTTGCAACACCTCTGTCCCTCCCCCATTTGTTGGGAATCACCTTTGCAATCCCTTGATCCTTGGGTTCACCATTCCCTCTTCTGTACCTCCACCCAAGACTTTTTCCCAGGGTGTTGGGCAGGAGTTAGCACATCATCAGAATCCGATGATGCTGCAGTCCTCTTTCGTGTCCCGCCCTCCACCTGCATTTTGACATCTGAAGCACCGTCCTGATGCACCTCCACCTCTACTGCATGCACCTTCAATCCTTTAGACTCTCTCGTCGACAAACCGTCATCTTCTGCCATACCATCATTCACAGCCATCCCCAGAACTAAGCCTGGGTCTTCCACCTGATCTAGGACCAATTCCTCTAACAGGTCATCCAACGCCTTTACCAAAGACTCCGCCACTTCTTCACCCATATTAGGTAGTCTCTCCTCAAGAACCTTATGTATGTCCAATGACTGAGATTCTCCTTGCAGCGTTACAATTGGCGATTCGAGCTCCTTTTCTTTGTCCACCTCACTCCATGACAACCGTTGTTGGGGCGGTGTAGCAAGAGACTGTTCTCGCTCATCGCCTACCTCGTCCACTGGCTGCTGTTGCTGCTGTTGCCGTTGCTGTTGTGCCGGGTACCCACTTCGTTTCCCACACTGCGCCGTGATGTCATATGACCCACATAGCCGACACGTACATTGTTGCCCCGCATACGTTACATAGACTTGAGTCCGTAATTCTTTCAACACAATATATGAAGGAATAGGGTGTCGAAGAGTCATTTTAACTGTATACGCACCTTCCAGCGCACCTGCATACGGTCCAGTTGCCCATCTCCCTGCTGTGGCTACGTGAACCGTCCCATAAGTACGCAGTTCACTGGTAATATCAAAATCAGTCGCCTCAAAAGGCACATTCCTGATTTTCACCCAAGTGTAATGTCGAGATACATCATGGAGTCTCACCGACACAGCTGTATTAACCGGTATGATGGTCTCCTGATACTTGTCGACCACTGCTTCGTAGACTCGTGCAGACGTCATTTTAACGAAGATTCTTGTCATTCCATTTAGTGCGACACCACATATCTCCTCATTTGCTATACCATAGGTATCACGAATGATCGCTGGTAATAATAAATCCATGTTGGATCCTGTGACAGCACCACGGATCATCTCACTGCAGACAGTGTTGATACTTCTGCTATTCAGCGCCATGTTGGAGAAAAGCGTTTCCACCAACCAACGCTAGGGGCAGCTCAATCAGGTAAACTGCGCAAAAACAAACTCAAAACAGGAGCGTCTGCGCAGCTCGTCCACACGGCTCGGAGGCGATGAGGACAATCCCTGAAAGAAGTATCCTAATTGGGGTTAATATGCTCAGGCAAGCCCATTCAAACCCCTGCACAGAAGCCTGCCAAACTTTCCTCAGCACTGGTGAACACTCCTCCAGATTGATCAAAAAAACTGGAATTGACCTCCACATGAACCAGCTACATGATCTATGTCAAGTAAGGCAACAACGGCACTTCTCCGCTCCATGGGATATTACCCCATTCCAATCTACCATTCCTCCATTTCCCCCCAAACTACTACTTAAATCACAACCAAAACTTCGCCTTTAAGCCAAACATGATGCCTTAAGCTGTATTGATAACTTAGTCACACAGCACACACTCTCGCAAATTATTTACGTTGATGGTTCTGTTCACCAATCCACTGGTGCAGCTGGTAGTGCTGCTGTCGTACAGAGTGATGGCTCTCTTAAAGAATTTGGAGCACGCATCAATAATTGGGCCTCTACCTTGCACTGAAATGCATCTATGTATCTAAGATTGACAGTTTAATTGTAACTGATTCCCTGTCATCCATAAATGCTCTCAACTCATTAAGTATAAATTGTGGCATGCTTTTGTCAGAAGCCAGACACAGGTATGGTAAGATTGTGCACAGTGGAGTCAGTGCATATGCTGTGGATTCCATCTCACATTGGTCTTCAGATGCATGATAGAACTGATAAATTGGCTGAGCTGTATGCTTTCAAAGAGGGAGTAGATTACAATCTTGGCTTGTCATGTAGTTTGAGAACAATAATACGAAAAGAACTTCATCTGAATTTTATCGACTTAAGACTCGGGGAGATTGACACCAGTCAGTCCATCTATCATCATTCTATCATGCAGGAGGAGCCACATGTCTATGATGCATCCAACAAAATAAGCAGACTCTTGGATGTCACTACCGCCCGGCTCCGGCTGGGTTACAAGTATCTTTGGGAGGTTAAATCACCACCACCAGACGTAGACCAAACAAAATGTAAATGAAAATGTGTGGGGTGTGAGGGGTGGAGAGGAGAGGTGTGTGGAGAGAGGGAGGGGGTGAAGGGGGAGAAGGTGGGTGTGAGGGGTGAGGGGAGTGTGTGAGAGAGGTGTGGGAGGTGGGGAGGGGGGGAAAGAGGGGGGGAAAGTGTGTGGGGGAGAGAGGTGGGGGGAAAAGTGTGGGAGAGGTGTGTGTGAGAGGTGTGTGTGTGAGAGAGGGGGAGAGAGTGTGTGGGGGAGAGGTGTGGGGAGAGTGTTGTGAGAGAGGGTGTGAGAGGGGGTGTGTGTGAGGGGTTTTAGAGAGTGTGTGTGAGAGGGGTGGTGTGAGAAAGTGTGTGTGAGGGTGTGTGAGAGGGTGTGGGGAGAGAGTGTGTGTGGAGAGAGTGTGTGTGTGAGAGAGTGTGTGGGGAGAAAAGTGGTGAGAGGGGGGGGAGAGAGGAGGTGTGTGTGGAGTGTGTGGGTGAGGGTGGGGGTGTGTGGGGGAGGTGTGTGGAGTGTGTGTGGAGTGTGTGGGGGGGTGTGGTGTGTGAGAGGTGTGTGTGGAGGTGTGTGGAGGGGTGGTAAGAGAGTGTGGGGGGTGTGAAGGGTGTGTGAGGGTGTGTGTGTGGGTGTGTGTGGTGTGTGGGGGTGTGTGAGGTGTGTGTGGAGTGTGTGGAGAGGGGTGTGTGTGGGAGTGTGTGTGGGAGGGGTGTGTGGGTGGAGAGGGTGTGTGTGGAGTGTGTGTGGGGGTGTGGGGAGGTGGGGTGTGGGAGTGTGGGGAGTGTGTGTGTGTGTGTGTGTGTGTGTGTGTGTGTGTGTGTGTGTGTGTGTGTGTGTGTGTGTGTGTGTGTGTGTGTATTTCACTATTTTGTACTCCCCTAGTTAAAGGTTGGGGGGTCGAGCCCGAGCCCGGGCCCCCCTGACGCTATTTGGGTCCTTCCTGAGCCGTGAGTTTATCATACCTCTGTTTAAAGCTAATGGACCCCGCCTCCACTACATCCCCTTCCCCCAAACTATTCCCTTATGACTCCCTTGTGGCTGAAGAAATACTTCCTAACACCCCTTTGTGATTCATCTGTCTTTGGCTTCCAACTGTGTCCCCTTGTTACTGTGTCCAATCTCTGGAAAATCCTGTTTTTTGTCCACCTTTAATTCCTCTCAGTTTTTTTGTATGTTGTTATTGCCCCCTATCTCTCCCTGTCCCCAGTGTCTTTTGGGTTGATTTCCCTTAACCTCCCCTCGGGGAATCCCTTTCCAGCTCTGGGACTAATCTTGAAAAAAAACCCTTTTGCATTTTCTCTAGTTTTTTTACGTTTGGCTAGGTGGGGGTTCCAAACGGGGCCGATACCCAAAAAGGGCCCCCAACGTATAGGGGTTGTACGGGGTCCGGGAACTTTTCCCTTTTATTAAGATGTCGGAATGTTGTTCTGAGGTTTGCTAGGCGCCCATATGCTGCAGCAGTTTTTGGTTGATGTGCGCCCAGGAGATGTGCCTGGGGGTTCCCTCCCCCCAAAGATTTTTCCCTTGAGGGGGTTTTGGGTAGTCTCGGTTTTTGGACTGTCCCCCTGGGCCTTTTTTCCCCCTTCCCAATCTTCTTGATTTTGCATTGGGAAATTGAACTCCAGGGGGCCAATTGCGGGACCAGTTCCCAGCCTTTTCCAGACCCCTTTGTAGTTCTGCCGGGTCTTCGATCGGTGTATTCTTTTTTACAATTTTTCCCCATCTGCAAACAGGGAAAACCCAAGTCTATTCCTTCCCATGTCTTTCAAAAAGGCCGAAACAGCACGGGCCTGGATTTCCTGGGATTGCTGGTCACAGGTGCCCCCTTGACACCTCCCCACCATGACTCGCTCCCTGTCTTCCTGACAAGTATTCCCGATCCATTGTAGTGCCTTCCTTTATCCCTGCTTGGTCCTCCAAAATTTTTTCACCCAACCCTTGGGGGGGAACTGTTCAAACGCCTTCTTGCAGTCCAAGAAAGCCAAAACCACCCAACCCCCCTCCCCTCTTGTCTTCTGCTGTCACCATTGTCATAGAACCCCCAGTAGGGGTTTTTGAAAAGATTTCCCGGCCCTGAAACCCTGCTGGCTGCTGTTGGTGAGATCATTCCTTTTTAGGTGTTCCACCTTTCTCCCGAAAAATCTTTCCATGATTTTTTCTTTTTAACATGTCAGTGACACTGGTTGTAGTTTAATGCTTCATGTCCCGTCTCCTTTTTTAAAAATTGGGATTTCATTTGCTGTCTTCCCTCCTCAGGCAACTTCCCCGTTTCGATAGATGGTGGGAAAATTGTTGTTAGGGGGACACATAGGCCCCCCTTTCCCCCTTTTTCAATACCCATGGGGGGATGTTATCTGTTTGCCTTTTTAGGGATCTAGTTTTTTCCAGAAGCCCCTTCACTTTTCCCGGTTTTGTACGTTTTAGACTTTGGTGTGCCCCCCTCTCCGTTTTCTGGGGTCCTTTTTGTCTCCCCTGTGGGAAAACTTCTTTGAATCTCTTTTGAGTTCTTCACATACCCTTATTTTCCCTGTTGTCTCTCCCCCCCTTCCTTCCTTAGCCTGATTACCTGGGGCCTTTACTTTGTTTTCTCCTGATGTGGCGACAACAGCCGGGGCAGACATTTCCCGGGTATGTCATTTTCCATTGTCTTTGGGCCCCCCCTTTTTATCTGTGCAACCCTTTCTGGCTCTCGACTGTTCTCCTTATTTCCCGGGTCCTTTGCCCTTTTATATTTTTTCCATTCCCCAGACAATTTTTGGTTTTTCCCCCTGCCCCTTTTGGGGGAAAACCCGGGCTCATCCCTTTTTTATTACCCTGTTACCCTTTTGGGGGACAAAAACCCCTCCTCAGCCTCCCGATTTATTTACATATTCCATCATCTCATTAACTGGCTTCCCCGCCAGTTTCTTCCCCCTGAACCCCGTTCAGGTAGTTCCTCATTTCCCGTGAGTCCCCTTTTTTGGGGGGTTTTGCTTCATTTTGTCCTGGGGCCCTTTCCTTTCTCCCTCCACTTTTAGCTCCCACCCCTTTTATTTTGAAACTTAAACCACATGGGCACTGGCCCCAAGGGTCTTTCAAATGTGATGTCCTCGATATCTGGGAATTTCTGAAGGTGAATACTAAGTCCAGCCCCCTTTCTGGTTTTATCCCCCTCCTCTCTCTCCCTTTAAAAGTCCCCCCGTGTTGGTACATGAAGTTTCCCCAGTACCACCTCCATCATCTTAAACCCCCCAATATCTTGGCCCCATGTGGGGCCCAAATTCTCCCAACCCATCTCCTTTGGTTAAAGTCACCCCCTGATCCCGGGCCTTTTCCCCTGCATGCATGAGGGTCTTTTTGGCCACCTGGGCCCGTGTGTCAACCATCGCTTATTGCTCGCCCCACTCCCTTTCCTTGGCCTCCGCTGTTCTGTGGGGGGTTATACATCACTGCTAATCCACCCGGGGCCTCCAGGGAAGTGTTCCCACCCATTTAAACACTTTCTTCTCCCCTATCTCCTTCTCCCGCCCCAAAAAAAATTCCAAGTGTGTGTGTGTGTGTGTGTGTGTGTGTGTGTGTGTGTGTGTGTGTGTGTGTGTGTGTGTGTGTGTGTGTGTGTGTGTGTGTGTGTGTGTGTGTGTGTGTGTGTGTGTGTGTGTGACACTCGACAATCAATATTTGCACCAATAACTCTTTATAATTTTCGCCGCTTGACCTGAGCAGAGTGCGGACGTGTGACTACTGCCCTCTGCTGGCCATTGGAGGAGACATATATTTTCACAACATGGCAGTCTGTGAGAAGGCGTGTGCACACGGTGTGCCTTGAATTGGTGCATGGTGCAATATAGCCTCAGTCTGCACAAGTGCTTTTACCGCAAATTATCCGTGACACCTATGGTGTTGCGGATCAAGAACTGTATGGTGTGGCGCTAAATGGTGCCTATCGTATTTTCGTCAAGTTGAGATCAGCTGGAGTGTATGAACGGCTGGTTGACAAGTACCAGGACTGGAGTGTGGACGTTAATTCAGCGATACGTGTTTGACTCATTGACGTGTCTAGGCATTACACATGGGTGAAAGTCCGAAATGTACCATTTGAGGCGGACGAGACTGATCTGCGGAATGTATTTGAACAGTATGGAACTGTACACCTGGCTATGGCTGGTAAATGGACGGATGGGGTGTATGCCGGCTTGCTGGATGGTACGTTCACGCTCAAGATGACGTTGAGGCATTCCATCCTGTCTTAAGTCATACTGGACGCATTTAGGACGCAGGTAATGGTGTACTACGCTGGGCAGCAGAAGACGTGTAGGTTATGTGGTGCATATGACCATATGGCGGCCCAGTGTGGGAGATGGCAGCGGAGACAGGAACTAGGTAGTGAGATGGTGAAAGAGCCAGAACCGGAGGTGGGTCATGCTGATGAGTCGCCTGTACATAGTGGCACTTCCTGGAGTGAGGAAGTGGAGCGTGAGCTGCCACTGGTGGGTACCAGCCCATCACTGTCAGTTAGTGGGATGTGAGGCATCTGCCTTGGAGACCGGGAAGACTGTGCAGAGTGGTGAAGTGCGGGTAGAGGGAGGCCTACTGGTGAATATGAAGGAAAAATCCTTTGAGAAGGTTTCTGAGGATAACTTGAGGATGGTGAGGAGTCCTGTTCAGATTGAAGATGAGCAACTTGGAAGATTGGCGAACATGGCAGATGACTCGCCAGGAGTGGTGGAAGTGATTGAGGTGAATGCTGAGATTCACAGGGAGGCATCCAGTGAGTTGGAAATGGATGCAGAGTCAGCCGTAAGAGGGCGGCGACATATTCCGACTCGGATGATGTTTTGACCCCGGCACAGAGACCGGGGGGGGGGGAAGCCGTGGGTTGATGTGGTGCGTGGGAGCTCTAAAGGTATGCCTGGTCCGGTGTTGGATCAGGGGAAGCCACAAGTGGGCAGTGGAGAGAAAAGTGGAAGAAGCAGACACTGGAAGCGTGTCAGTGAAAGGTGAAATGGGGCAGAGGGTGAAATCACATAAGTAGGTTTCCAGTGCATGACAGTGAATATTAATGAATTGTGTGCGAGTGAGAAGTCTGTGGGTAAAGGGATTTTTAAGACTTTATGCTATAGACATTGTTTTTGTGCAGGAACATAATTTCAAGCTGGGAAGGGAATTGGAGGTGGATGGGTACAGTGTGTTTGTGATGTATTCGGAGCAAATGAAGGGAGGGGTGGGAATCCTAATCCGAGAGACGAGCCCGTTTGTTGTTCTTAGGAGTGAATGGGGGGGGGTCGTGTGTTAAGAATAGATGGGTGGTGGAGAGGTGAGAAGATGGCAGTAGTTTGTGTGTATGTGCCGGCTGAGAATGATGCAAGGGTAAAGAATGAATTTGTGAATAATGTATTGGTATTATTTACGGTCATTACCGTCAGTGACAATAGTTGGTGGCGACTGGAACTGTGTGGTGCATAGGAAGGATGTGGAACCGAGGGGGGGCAGGGTGTTTTTTGGCAGGTTTAGGGGATCTATTGAGAGGTGTGGGATTGAGGGATATAGTTGGAGGGGATAGCGCGATATAGCCCTTTCTATGAAATGTGTGCTCTGCTGCACGACTACATAGGTTGTATGTGACAAGGGGTGTGAGGGTGACGCAGGTGCAGACTGTGAATGTCGTTTATTCAGATCATAGGGCGGTTTATGCCGATTTAAATTGGGACGGTTTGCCTAAGAGATATTTGGGGTACTGGAAGCTGAATGTACGACTACTGGGTGAGGGGGTGGAGGGAGGGGATTTTAAAAGTTTGTGGGTGGACTTATGGGGTGGGGGTGGGGGTAAGAGTGCAAGCTATTTATTGGGGTGGTGGGATGGGGTTGCGAAGAGGAGGATCAGGCAATATTGTGTGCGAAGGGGAAAGAATGAGGCATGGATGACATATGGGCTTCAACAGTATTTAGAGGGGTAGTTGCAGGGTTATGAGAGGGGTGCTGTGGTAGATGTGTATCCAATGGAGGAAATTGAAGCGTTAAAGTGGCAGATAAGAGATATGCACAATGAGAGATTTGATGAGGCGAGGGTGCAAGGTGGGTTAGAAGAGGCGATTTGGGGTGACAGGCAGTCAGTGTTACGGGGCCAGCGGAGACGCAGGTTGGCAATGGATATTGATAAGCTAGTAGTACACGAGAACTTAGGTGGGTATACGAAGGGTCAGGAGTTGTGAACTACTGAGGGTATGAGTGGTTTTCTGGATAGTTGGTTTGGAAAATATTTGTGGAGAGTAGGAGTGAACGGTGAGGATTTAGAGAGATTGGGAGAGAATGTATCTTGTGTGCCGAGTGGAAGTGATCGTATGGCATTGGGAGGGGATATTGAAGAGGGGGAGGTATGGAGAGCTTTGGAGAATATGGCGAGAGGTAAAGCGCCAGGTATAGATGGGTTACCTTGTGAATTTTATGTGAAGCATTGGAGTGTGTTCAAGGATTTTTTAGTGAACCTGATGAATGTGATGAAGTGAGGGGAGGATGGGCGAGTTGCAGCGTACCGCCTAAGTCTGGCCACTACAACATCACTGTTCACATTGCACGTTGCTCCATCTACGTTCATGTTATCATAGTGGGTTATAGATCTACTCAAGCTTCTAACTGCATTTCTATAACCATCACTTTCATCATTTGCTTCTCTCTTAATATTCTTCTTAATGCTCGACACAGATATACCAAAGTTATATTCTACATTCTCCTTCTGGGTACTCTCCTTGGCTAGCATATCAACTTTATCATGAAGGAGTAATTCAATGTGTGATGGGACCCATAGCAATTGTACATAAAGTCCTTTGTCCCTGATTTTTGAGTATCTATACTTGGCTTCTCCAATGAGCATGTTGTTAGTCGTACAAGTCAAGTGCCTTCAATAGTAACATAGAATCAGCAATGATGAGTCAAGCTCAGTGTCACAGGTTATCTTTAGCACCATTAGGATTGCAAACAATTGAGTTTACAGTGTAGACGCCCAGTTGTTAATTCTTATGCCTAACTCAACAAATTTATTGTTCTTAACTAGGGAGGTGGCAACAAGAGCAGATGCAGCCCTGCCAGAAGACTCCTG